>NC_058134.1:171379720-171462765 GCF_016433145.1 Gracilinanus agilis
GGCAATGGGGGTCAAGTGACTTGCCCAGGGTCACACAGCTGGGAAGTGTCTGAGGCCAGATTTGAACCTAGGACCTCCCGTCTCTAGGCCTGACTCTCAATCCACTGAGCCACCCAGCTGCCCCCAAGACAACAACTTCTTAAAATTAGAATTAGACAATCAAAGGTAATGAAACCATAAGACATCAGGAAACAATAAGACAACATTTTTAAAAATGAAAAAGATAGAAGAAAATTTAAAATATGACCAATCTGGAAAATAGATCCAGGGAGATATAAGAATCTAAGAATCATTGGAATCTCTGAAAGTCACAATAAAAAAAGCCTAGAAACCATATTAGATGAAATTATCAAGAAAAAGTGACCTGATATCTTCAAAGAGAGAAAATAGAAATTCAGAGAATTTATCAATATCCACCTGAAATAGCCTCCAAAATAAAATACCCCAGGACTATTGTAATCAAATTCCGGTATTCTCAGGCACAGGAAAAAGTACTCCAAGTAGCCAAAAGAAAACAATTCAAATAGTGAGGAGCCACAATCAGGGTTACAAAGGACCTAGCAGCTTCTACATTAAAGGACCAGAAGGCAAGGAATATAATAGTCCAAAAGGAAAAGGATTTAGGACAACAACCTAGAATTATATCTTCAGCAAAACTGAGCACCAATCCTCCAGGAGGAAAAACTCATGTCTAATGAAAGAGTGAAATTTACAACTTTCCTGATCAACAAAAACAGCTAAGAAGAAAAATTGATGAGCAAAATAGGCAATCAAGAGAAGCATAAAAAGGAAATGTGAAAACTTAAGGGTTTTGATAAGGTTGAATAGAATACTTTTATATATGGCAAGATGATAATGTAAATAATTAAAATATCTATGATACTTGAAAAAAGGTAAGATACCTAAAGCACACAAGATACCTAAAGTACCTAAGATACTTAAGAATTTTGTCACTATTAGAGCAATGAAAAGGAATATACATAGAAAGAAGGAAGGAAGCTAAGAGAGGATGGGAAAGAGGAACACATAAAGAGAAGAGAAAAGGAGAGACAGAAGATGGTAAACTCCCTCTTATAATGAGGTATGTAAATGGCAAATACAGTAGAGAAGATGGATGGTGGTGACTATGACTAAACCTTACTCTCATCAGAACTACCTCAGAGTGAGAATAACACCCATACTCAGTCTGCTATAGAAACTCTTACCCTAAAGGGTAGGAGGGAAGGAAGAATGGGACAAAGCAGGGTGAATTGGCGAAGGGGTTGTCAAAAACAAAACATCTGTCAACAGGGAAAGGCTTAAAGAAGGAGAGAGAAGAATAAATAGGGGGGAAATAAGATGGAGGGAAACCCACAAATAGTAATCATAACTATGAATATAAATGAAATGAATTTACCCATAAAAAGGAAAAGGATAGTAGAATGGATTAAAAACCAGAACCCTACAATATTCTGTCAAGAAAAACATTTAAAACAGGGAGACACACAAAGAGTTAAAGTAAGAGGCTGGAGTGGAATCTACTATGACTCTGCTAAAAAAAGAATCAGGGGGAGGAATTATGTTCTTAAAGCAAAAGTAAAAACTGACCTAGTCAAAAAATATAAAGAAGGAAATTACATCATGATAAAAGGTACCATTAACAATGAAGTAACATCAATATTAAACATACATGCACCAAATGGCATAGTGTCCAGATTCCTAAAGTAAAAGTTACATAAGTTTCAGGAAGAAATAGACAATAAAATGTTACTATTGGAGTACCTCAATCTTCCTCTCTCAGAAGTAGATAAATCCAGCCAAAAAACAAACAAGAAAGAAGTTAAGGAGGTAAATAGAATTTTAGAAAAAAATGGATATGATAGACCTCTGGAGAAAACTGAATGGGAATAGAAAGAAATATACCTTTTCCTTAGAAGTACATTGCACCTTCACAAAAATCCACCACAAAATAGTTCATAAAAACCTCACATTTCAAATGTAGAAAAGCAGAAATATTATATGCATGCTTTTCAGATGATAACCCAAGAAAAACTAAAAATCAACAAAGGGCATCAGAAAGACTAACAATTAATTGGAAACTAAATAATTTTATCCTAAAGAACCCTTATGTCAAAGAACAAATTATAGAAACAGTTAATAATTTCATTAAAGAAAACAATAATGAGGAGACAACAAAAATGGTCAAAGGATATGCACTAGCTGTTCTCTAAGGAAGAAATTAAAATTATCCATAGTCATGAAAAAATGTTCCAAATCACTATTGATTATAGAAATGCAAATTAAAATAGCTCTGAGATATCACTTTATACCTGCCAGGTTAGCCAATTTGACCAAAAAGGAAAATGATAAATGGAAGGAATATGGGAAAATTGGGACACTGATGCACTGCTGGTAGAACTGTGAACTGATATAATCATTATGGAGAGCAATATGGAAATAGGCTCAAAAGGCCATAGAACTATACATACCTTTTGACTCATCAAAGAGAGCAGAGATAAAGGAAAAGGACCTACTTTCATCAAAATATTTTTAGCAGTTATTTTTGCAGTGGCAAAGTGGAAACTGAGGGAGTATCTCTCACTTGGGGAGTGGCTGAACAAGTTGTGGTGTATGGTCGTAATGGAAACTATTGTACTATAAGAAACAATGAACAGGATGACTTCAGAAAAACCTGGAAAGAATTGTATGAACTAATGCAAAGTGAGTTGAATAGAATCAGGAGAATACTATACACAGTAATGGAAATATCATATGATGATCAACTGTGAGGGACTAAACCATTATCAGGAAACCAAGTTTCCAAGATAATCACAAAAGAATCATGATAAAAATGCCATCCACAACTAAAGCAGAAACTGTTGGAATCTTGAGTGCAGATCATAGCAGGACATCTTCCACTATATTTCCTTCATGAGATTTCTATTATATGTGTGATATGTGTCTTCTATTATAATATGATTAATATAGAAGTATGTATTGCACAAAAGTACAGGTATAACCTATATCATACTATTCACTGCTTGGGGTAAGGGAGACTAGGGAGGGAGAAAATTTGAATTTTAAAATATCAAAAAGTGTTTCTACATGTAACAGAAAAAATTAAAATTAAAAAATTAATTTCATACAGTTCCTTCTTTTTGGCTTTTAATTTTTAATAATTTTTACTTCTAATCAATAGCTAATACAGCTAATCACAAACAACTAATTTTGAAATGAATGATGTCATATTTGTTATTTCCTATCTTGTAATAGTCAGTTCTATAATTTTTATTGATTCCTCACTAAGTCTATGCTCTTCCAACTAAAAATACACCAGGACGCTTGATTGATAAGACATTGAAGTTAAAGCTTCCAAGCTCAAGCTTCCATCAGCTCAGTTTCTTTGCTATTAAGAATTTACAGTTGGCAACTCCAAGCCTGATTCATTTCTTAATCCTAAATAATTTTTCCAATACTTATTTCTTTATCTATTTGATATCCTACACAGTGTCTACTTTTATACACCAGCTCATTAAGTGTCAAGGTATGCAGAGACACGGTCTACAGTTAAGTTCTTTGTAGATGTTCTCTGCTTTTTCTCTACAAATGATCCTAGCATAGAAGTTTCAGTTATTTCTCTGGTGGTCTTTTTGCTTTTGCCTATCATTAGCACTATAAGGTGAGATGACTAAGTGACCCATGAACAGATATTTTACTTTTCCCATTTACATGTAAAAACCTTTTTAAATCCTTATTTTTTTTGAGTTTCAAATACCTTCTGTCTCTTCCTTCCTCCTTCCTTGAGATAGTGTATAATCTTATATAGATTTTACATGTGCAATCATGTAAACATTTCCCCATATTAGTCATTTTGTGGAAGAGAATTTGAACAAAAAAAACCCTAAAAAAGATGAAGAAAGAAAGTAAAATATCAATCGTTCTTATCTGCATTTAGGCTCAATCAGTTCATTCTCTGAAGGTGGATGATATTTTTCATTATGAGACTGAGATTATTTTGGATCATTGTATTGCTCAGAATAGCTAAGTAATCATTTACAGTTGGACATCATACAATATTGCTGTTACTGTGTACAGCATTCTCCTGGTTCCATTGCATTCACTTGAGTTTCCATCAGTTTATGTAAGTCTTCTAGATTTTTCTAATATCAGCCTGCTCCTCCTTTCATATAGAATAATAATAAAATTGATAGTTTTCATTGCTTTTGGGTACATGATAGAAACAACTCCATCAACTTCTTCATTTGCCTCTCTGAGGAGAACCTGTAAGACCTCCTTACACATTTAGCTATCATTTCTTTATGTTTTCTATTACAATTTATAGCAAGAAAATGGGTAAGCTTATGTTGTTCTCATAGTACTTAAGGACTCATTTGTCCTTGAACAAAGGGATTTAATTTCAAGTTAAATGAATGTTTATAGATGTTTTAAAATTAAATTAAGCTCCCTTCCTCCCTTTCTGCCATCCTAGCACCATCACTATGGAAACAGAAAAAAGAGATGGACAGATAGAACTAGAGGACATTTTTTGCTTTTCTTTTTTTTCCCTTATATATCCAGAGCCAAAGAATTCATCACCAGTGGCCAGACTGTTGGTGATGAGTCTCCATATTTTGATAAATTAGCCTTTAGAAAGATGCTACATTTTGTCGCCTGATCCATATTTGAAACCTTTTAGTCTTGATGAAATTTGTGAGGGCTTATCAATATAGGTAATGAATATGTAATTAAAAGGGAATTGCTCCTTATAGGACAGATGGATTCTATAACTATATGTCCTTTACATTATAAATATAGTACGGCACAGCACTATTTAAGGAATCCTAAGGTGACTCTTACTGTAGACTGAAAAATCCTTTTTTGCCCAGTGAATAACAATCTCTTTTTAAAAAATCTTTTCTGAGTTCATTCAGATTTCCATATATCAGGGTTACTTAAATCAGGGAACATATGCCTGAATAGTCCACTTTTGCAGGGGTAGGAGCATTGGTTTGGTGAATTGGAAGATGGGTTTGAGTGTCTCTGACACTAGCCATGTGGTCACAGACGGGTCACTCATCTTTCTCAGCCTCAGCTTTCTAATCCACAAAATAGGAATTTGCTTTTCATATATTTTAGTCACTTACAATTCTGTGACCCCACTTGAGGTTTTATTGGCAAAGATACTGGCCATTTCCTTCTCCAGGTGAGGAAACTGAGGCAAAGAGGGTTAAGTGACTTGCTCAAGGTCACAGAGCTAGTAAGTCTCTGAGGCTGGATTTGAACTTGGGTTTTCCTGATTCTAGGCCTGGTGCTCCATCCATTTTGCTACCTACCTATTGGGAATAGTGTCATATATTGTCAGTCTCACAGGGTTTTATGAATGCAAGTTAATGCTAAGGGACTGATTGTCCAAGAAGTGGATATTGTTTCTCTTGCTGCTTTTTAGCCAATTAGCTCCTCATTAACACCTACCAGAGGGGGTACAGAGGGTGGAGGGGGAAAGGAAGTCAAGATTTGGCTTAGGGAGAAGAATAAAAATCTTGGTTATGATAAGGTATGATGATAACCTATAGATTCCATAATTGAGATCTCCCAATTACTACTGTAGTGAAAAAGAATTTGGCAATTATTATCTTCTACAGTGTGATTTTTCTTACCAAGGGTGCCGAGCTGCCTGCTCACACGTATATCTTTTATTGGGATCTTTCTCCATCAAATTCCGAATGAAATCTTTAGCTGTTGGGGAAAAAGAATTGGTGAATCTGATTTGTACCTTAAAATATGGCTACATAAGGGCAGCTAGGTGGCTCAGTGGATTAAGAGCCAGATAGGTCTTGGGTTCAAATCTAAGATCAGGCACTTCCTGGGCAAGTCACTTAACCCCCATTGCCTAGCCCTTACCACTCTTCTACCTTATAACCAATACAAAGTATTGATTCTAAGATGGAAAGTAAGGCTTTTTAAAAAGATGGGACTCCATGATGCCACCAAAAACTAGGATCATATTTATGACATTAAGCTTTCTAAATTCTAATCACACAGTTGGCAGCAGTTGCAAATTACACAGTACCAATATCTGAGAAAGGAGCAGCTATGAAACAGGCATTAGAGGGATCATCCATTGAGTCAATGGCAGAGCAAGGACTAGAAGCCACATTCTTTTCCTTCTAGAACTGAACCTTCTCTACATAAGACTGCATTGTTTTTTGCTCAAAGAAAAGAATTACAGAAATCCTCATTTGTTGTAAAATCAACTTGCCAAATTTCAGTGGAATGGAAAATGTCATTACCGGTGTCCTATATACAATGGTGGTCATGCTTTGTAAGGAACATTAGCAGAAAGCTGTTTAGTGATGTGCTCCACCATTCTGTATTTTAAATCAGGGCTTGTGGGCAACACTAGTTTGTGGGCTCTGAAGGCAGGTTATGGTTTGCCAACTCACCTCTGTTTTAGATTCAGAGAATAATGTGGCATCAAGCGGGTGAGTTACATCATTTCACAACAAAAGTCAGCAAACCTGGTGCAGTCATGGCTGGCCACTGCTTTGGGCAAGAAGTGAATCCTTTCTTTTTACTCTCTTTAATTTTTTAGACTTTGCCACTTCATCTTCATTGGAAACTCCCCATGGATCCTAGATGAACTTAGCTTAGGGCCCTATATACAGTTGGTGTGTTAAATGCATGCTGACTGGATGCCAAATAATGAACTGAGTAAGTTCTGAATAAGTCATTGAAGCAGGGGCAACCTGGAATTATTGGAGGAGAAATATTCTAGCTGGAGTTCTTGGAGAAGGGGCAACTTAGATCTTTAATAGGTCTGGCTACTTTTGTTATTGTTGTTCAGTCATTTCAGTCATGCCTGACTCTTCATGACTCCTTTTTGGTGTTTCTTCGCAAAGATACTGGAGTGCTCATTTTACAGATGAGGAAGCTGAGGCAAAGAGGGTTAAGTGACTTGCCCAGGGTTGCACAGCCACCAAGAGTCTGAGACTGGATTTAAACTCAGGAAGGTGACTCATCCTTACTTTATTTCAGTACTCATCCACTGTGTGACCTAACTGCCTTTGGTTACTTTATCTAAGACACTTAATAAGAAGGAATAATTCCCTCTAGCAAACTCCAGATCAGTACATCCTTAGTGATGGCTTTTCCCTTGACAAGCCTACTCTCGGCTTTGCACAAGGCTCTCCCGGAGGTTTGGGGAATGCGTAGTACATGTGGATTTTAATGAGATCCTCAGAAATGATGGGGCCCTAATGGCAACAAGTGGCTGGCCAGGAAAATGGCAAGTCTGAACCCTCAGGAAGGTTGGCTACTTACCAGAATCTGAGATGTCATCCCAATAAGGGGAGTCAAATTCATATTCCGCCTTGAGAATCTGCTCAAAAAGTTTGGAGTCATTTTCATCATAGAAGGGAGGATAACCACAGAGCCTGAAAGACACAGTGTGACAAGGATCTGAAAGAGCTGGATCACAAGCGAGATGGATTTTGCATTTTGATGAGAACAAAGGAGATTTTTAAATTTGATCAAAAAATGTTTAAAGCCACAAAGAAAACTTCAGAAAGTATTACATACATTCTCTAGGTAAAAGGATCAATATGAATTCTATTTTAGTTAATTAAATAGTAAGAAGATATAAGTCCCAGTGTTTGATACTCAGTGAAAAAAATGCACTTATTTAGCACAACTCTAATTTTCCATGTTATGGGAAGGAAGGAAACATTTCTAAGGCACCTACTATGTGTCAGGAACCGTCCTAAGTGCATTACAAATATTATCTTATTTGATCTTCCCGAGAAGGTTTTTCTCATCTGAGAAGTCACAGGAACAGTGAGTGTAGCCAAAAAGGGATGGATTGGCATACCAGAAGCATTAGTATAGGTTTAATATTTGTTTCTACAGCAAGATGTGGAAAGCAGGGGATAAGGGCAAGAGCTAGAAGTTAGAGAAGAGAGGCATGTGGGAGAAGAGCAGATATCAAGAAGCAGAAAGGACACAGAAGAATGGGTGGAAGAGGATGTATGATTTGATTGGTCTGAAGCTGTCTTCATATAGTAAATGGGCTAAGTTAGACTGAAGCACTCACCAATTAAGACAGCATGGTCCTAGCGTGGGAGTTCCAAAACTCCCCAGGGCATGATCTACTTCCAATTTCTCTCCTTTCTAATATATCCTCTACAGAGCTGCCAAAATTATCTTCCTAAAGTCACCATGACATAGTCCACTCCCTGCCCTCAAGGATCCTCAGTGGCTCCCTAATGCTTCTAGAATGAAAAACAGATCTCACTCTGCTATTTAATGTTGCAAAATCTATTTCCAAGCCTATCTTTCCAGATTTATTTCATATTATTTGCTGCAGGCACTCTCTTTTTTTTGCCCCAATGACCTACTTGCCATTCCTGGAACTGTCTTCCATTTTCCCACATGTGTGAGTTTGCACAAGCTTCTCTTCATGCTTTCAATGCTCCCTCTCTCCTCCCTGAGTCCTCATAGAATCCCTAGCTTCCTTCAAAGCTAAGCTCAGCTGTTTACACATATTCAGCCTTTCCTCATTTTTCTAGATCATACTGTTTTCCTCTTCAATTAACTTGTGTTTACTTAGTTGTTGACATGTTGTATGCCTCAGGAGAATATCAGTTCCTTGAGGAATAGAAAATGACTTTTCCATTGTTTCATCTTTGGATCCCCAAGACCTAACTCTCTGCCTTGTACACAGTAGGTGTTTAATAAGTGTAAATAGTGAGTGGGTAATAGTCCGATTCAGTATCAAATGACAATGTTTGGTCTATTGCCCATGGACATCCTCCTCTGGAAGTCCTAACTCACCATGGGTAGGGGTTACTTGAGATTCTAGAAGGCTATGCTAGCTGAGCACAAGGGAAAGGCTTTGAGTACAGATGCCACGACAGACTCTGTGTATTGTATCAGGACCAGGCTAGAGATGTTTAGCAGTCTGGCAACAGGATGGATGATGACCTCTTACTACCATTTTTTTAATCTATGGAAATTACTTTTTTAAACATTTTTATTTTATTTTTTACCAATTACATGTAATAACACATTTCCACACAACTTTTCTTAATTTATATGATGGAAATTATCTCCCTTCTTCCCTTCCCTCTCCAATGCACGTTTTACATGTGTTATCAGGGCAAAACATATTTCCATGTTGTTCATTTTTGTAAGTGACCTACTAAGTTTGGAAGGACTCCTGGATTCATTGGGAGGGAAAGCACCCACATTGACAAAAATCACATTTCCTTGAAGCATTGGATTCTTTGGATCTGGCATTTAACTGAAACAACTTAGTGGGCTGCCATAGAAAAGGGTCAGGAGCTCCTGTGAATATCCTTGTTTTAAATGAGGGAACCCAGGATATTTGGCTTTTCTTTTCTGAGGTCCAGATGAATAAATGCCTCCATGTCTTCATTGTTCCTATTCCCTTGCATTCTTGCCCTACAGATGAGGCATAAACAAGGGAGGAGCAGATTTGCAATTGGAAGGCATAGAACATGCCAAACGTTCCAAACTTTTGAAGATGGCAGGGGAAGGAAAGGAACCCAGTTCCTTAAATATCAAAAATAGTAGGACAACAGATATCCCTTCTTCTACCTTCCCAGACAGATGGATAGTTTACCATATTTTTTATTGCTATTTGGTCATTTAAGCCATATCCAACTCTTTGTGATCCTATTTTGGGATTTTCTTGGCAAAGATACCAGAGTGGTTTGCCATTTCCTTCTCCAGCTCATTTTACAGAAGAGGAAAAGGCAAGCAAGGTTATTTGACTTGCCCGGGGGGCACACAGTAAGTGTCTGATGCCAGATTTGAACTCAAGTCCTCCTGACACCAGGCCTGGCACTCTATCCACTGTGCCACCTAGCTACTCCTCGGATTTAGACTACATGATCTTGAAAGTACCTCCTAGTTCTGATCATCTGTGATTGTTTTTTCTATAATTTTTTATAAAGCTAGATGTAAAAACCTGTAAAAATTATTTGGGGTGTGCTAGTCACACAATACAGTGGGGGACAAGATTTGGGTTTTGGAAACCACAGTAGGACAAGGGCAGGAGAGACATTCTCAACTGGCAGTAGTCAGTGGTGACCAAGATGGGGGAAAGCAGATGGGCTTAATTCTGGAAGCTGGGAAGTAAATACTTCAGGGGCTTGAAAACCTGGGGATTTGCAGTCAGTGGAAGAGCATGCGCAGAAACCAAGTCATAAATCTTTCTGTAAAGCTCAATTTTATCAAAGATACTGCCCTAGTCTGCTTTAATGAAACAAATAAGCAGGAATCAACAGGCCCCTTAAACTCCAAGGAATTAGGCTGTGGGCAAATAAGAAATTTATTAAAGATTTGAAATACAACTTTGTTAAACCTAATTCTTCAGGCTCACATAGCCAGAGGGCACACCACCACCCTGATATTGCTCACGAAGGAGAAGGCTTAGTGACATTTTTCCTGGCTGCAAGCTTTCCTGCAAACTGAAAGGGGTAAAAACCATTTATTCTAGTGAGGTTTATTTAGGGGGTAAATGCCTGGAAAATTTTGATTTCGCCCATTTTTTGTTTCTTGCTGGGAGGGGGCAGTGGGAGAGACAGACAGACAGTGATAGGCAAACAGAGAGAGACATAGAAAGAGACAGAGAAAAGGAAGAGGGAGGGAGGGGAACAACATGCTTTAGAAACCACTAAGCACATATTGATGTAAGCTTTAGGCAGCCAAAGGAATCCAGGACAGAGAGACTTGATACTTAAATATTTGCCATAATGAGCATTTGGTAGAACGTAAGTACATATAATGGGAAAGGCAGACATAAGAGAATGTGAATCCATCTTCGAAAATGTCCAGATTTTGGATAAGTGAGGTTTTGTTTCTCAAAGTGTTATTTTGGTTCATTTCGTTATCTGATGTTTCTTTTCCAAAGAGAAGTCCTTAGCAAAATTCTAAGAAAGATTCTTCTTGTATTAAATACCCTAGTGTGTGCCTCTTCTAACTCAGCTCTGTACTACATCGGAATGCTTCTATCTGCAGAGGGCAGAGGCAGGGAAAAAATGGACATGTGACTTGGAAACAAGTACATTATGCAGAAATTAAGGAAGATTGTTAAAACAGTAGAGTGGACAACCCACCAGACTTGTAGGGGCCCCTTTTCCCTTTTAAAAATGATAGGAGAGAGGTAGCCATGCAGTCTTGCTTAAAGGGAAATGAATGGAAGAGAAGATCATTTTGGCTTCTTTTTGTCCTTGTAAAATGACAGATTTAGAGCTGGAAAGGACCTTAGGAACCAACGAGTCCAATCCTTTCATCTTACAGATCAGGAAAATGAACGAATTGCCCAAGATCACAAGGTCGTAACAGATGCTACATTTAAACCCAGATCCTCTGACTGTCTCTCGCTCCATCTACTGCAGCCTCTTAGGAGAAGAACTTACTATAAAGAATTTCCTAAGTGTCTACTGTCTTGAACTTAGGAAACTTTAATTGCTTGTCATGGCTGTGGTTTATTTGACATCTGATCTCAGTACCTGTAATTGGCATCATTAACTGGTGTGAGATAAAGGGATTTTAGATTGCTGGTCCAAGTGGTGTACTGGCGAATGTTTAGTAATTAGCTCTAAAAGCAAAAAAAAAAAAAAAAAAGGTACACATGATATACTTTAAAGTTTAACCTGAATTATTTGCATTTTATCCCTCACTTTCTTCTCTCTCTCTCTCTTTTTTTTAAACCTTCACCTTCCATCTTAGAATCAAGTCATTAATTCAAAGGCAGAAGAGTGCTGAGGGCTAGGCAGTAGAGGTTAAATGACTTGCCCAGGGTCACACCTGAGGCCAGATTTGAACCCAGGTCCTCCCAATTCCAGACTTAGCACTCTCTCTAATGAGCCACCTAGCCACCCCAGCAGCTTTATTATTAACAAGCATTTGTTGAGTGCCCACTAAGTGGAAGACACTGTGCTAGGTGCAAACCCCAACAGCCTAGCCTTTGCTGGTCTTCTACCTTAGAACCAATAATTAGCATTGATTCTAAGAAAGTAAAGGTTTAAGATGATGATAATAATAATAATAATAATAATAATAATAAAGCTGCTTTTCTTTTGGCAATATAGCTCTTAACTGTGTATATTAAGAAAAGAAATAAAGTATATATCTGGCATTTGATCTAGGTATGCCATTGCCTAGTGATATTAAATATTGTTTCCCTTCTCCAGGGGAAGAATTCTATCCACTGTAGCTTACACAAAATGTCTGTCATATTGCATAAAGCAGAAGATCTTTAATGCATGTTAATATAAAATTCCACAATGGCCAATCACGAGTGATTCAGTAATGCATAATTTTTCTTGGAAACCATAACGCTATAATAACAGAAGAACTCTTATGAGGCCCCGTTAGTTTACTGTAGCAATTATGCTAAATTAAGTTATTATGTAACAGCCATCATATTTTTCCAGCTCGTTTGTCTTTCGTCCTATGTATCTGCGTCCCTAAAAGCCAACAAGTCTTCTGTGAGGATGTCTAAGCTGTCTTTTCCATCAGCTACTTCAGAATGAGCCTTAGCATACCCATGCAATTGCAAAGGAACAGAAGACTGTAAATAATCTAGTCTCTTGCAGGATGGTGCTCAGGGTCCTGCCCATGATAGAATCAGTACAGGGACTCTAAAGTCACCGTAAATTTGTCTCAAGAGATTTTTTAAAAGAAATCACTCTTAGTGGATCCAACCAGCAGTCCATAGATGAAGTCAGAGAAAAGTCCCAAGTTTTCTGAAATAAATAAAAAACCAAGTTCCAGCTGGCTCCATGTTAATTATAGTTGAATTTATGTAAAAGGCAACTACTTTTAGTCTCTTGTCCAAAAAGCAGGTGGTAAGAGAGCAGTTGAAGAGCCCCTCTCTCCATCCTGCACCTTTGTAACTCCTTCCTGAAAGATACTTATTTAAAGCAGGAGTTTGGGATTAAGGGGTCAAAAAAAGAGATATAAAACCTAGACCTTATCATCAAGGAATGCATTGTATTATTGAATAAGAATGATAAAGTATATGTACCTGCATAATAATCACACTGCAGACTTCCTCTTCACATAAAACTTGCTCTACCCAAGATTACAAAGGAAATTTCACTTCTCTGAATAAACTCCCATCTTTCCATTTCTCTCACAGCATCCTTCCTCCTTAGCTCTTCTTACCTTCATCTCAACCTCCAGGCACTCAGTCCTTTGTGGTCTACTACTCTTGTTCTCAATTTACTTCCCAGTCTTGACACCTTATTTAACCCTTTTAAGAAGCCATCATTCCCCACTCTTGAATCAATTGTCCCTTTGTCCTTCTGTTATTCTTGCTCTGCAAATCCTTATTGCTCAGCTTTTTCCACTATCTACTTCATCCCCTTCTGCTCCAAGCTAGAACAATGATGGTGAACCTTTTTGAGACCAGTGCCATGCCCTGCCCCACTCCATAATTGAGTGCTAAGCCCTGCCCCCTCCTTATCTTGTCCCCCCCAAACTCTCTTTCCCCAGACAGGGGAAGGGGGAAGCACCCCTACCAGGCTGCTGGGTGGAGGAGAGGATGAAGTGAGGAATGTCTTCAGTGAATATAGAAAGAGGACAAAGTGGCCCCAGCACCTCTCCCCTCCAGTTCTGCTACCTGTGAAATACCCACCTTAACCCCTGTGCATTCCCACTGGGATATTGGGCAGAAGGGTAAGTGATGTGAAAAAATGTCATCAGGCATGGTGGAGTGGGGGAGGGGAGCAGCTCTGCCCAAGTCCCTCTCCCTTTCTAGTAATAAACTCTGGGGGCAGGGGGAGCAGTGTGGTGCATGTGGCCACAGAGAGTGCTTTGCATGCCATCTTTGACACCTGTGCCATAGGTTCACCATCACTGTCCTAGAGTATTGCTGGAAGAGATCCCAAAATTGGGCTGACTAGGTCCATCAAAAATTCATGCTATTAAAAATCAAATGAGTCATTATTCATTCAATCAATCAACAAGAATTTATTAAGCATGTACTATCTGATAGGCACTGGGGACAAGAACAAAAATAGTCACTGGCTTGGATGTTCTCCAAGGGGAAATATATACACATGTAGTCAAGTCAGCACAATTTTGTTAAGTACCCACTATGTTCCAAATATATACATACATGTAATAGCCAGCTACTTGTTACACCAGAAGGTTTAAGGAAGAGAGGGAATAGGTAGAGTCATTCTCTTTTTCAAGGTCTCCTGTGTCATTGACTCTTCCTGCTAGGTAGTCAAAAAAGATATTGCTTTATAATACCCTAAATATTAAGAGTATTTCAGCACTGACCTGTGGCCAGTCAAAAGCAACCAGGGACTTAATCATTCTCAGAGCACTGAGGTGCTTAGCTGGTACACATGATCTGCTGGAAGCAAACAGGGCAGGCTTGCCCTGTTTTATAGGCATCTAGAAAGTAGATGCAAGATGATGGGGGTTAGGACCCTAGCAGGTAGGGGGATTGGGAAAGGTTTTATGTAGAAGATTGAACACAAGCTGAGTCTAGAAATAAGCTATTCATTCTAAGAGGCAGAGATGAGGAGGGGATACATTTCAGGCATGGGGGACAGCCCCTGAAAAATGATAGAGATGACAAATGAATGAAGAACTGTAAGAAGTCCAGTCAATTAAACTGTAGAGTGTTTGATGGGAAATAATGTGTAAGCAAACTGGAAAAGTAGTTTTACTAGTTTCCATTATAGGCTCCTTTCTCTCCCTTTTTATTCTACCCCATCCCCTGCCTTTTTTTAATGGTTGTTTCTTTGCCAAAACTAATCTCTTCACATATACATTTGATCTGATATCCTCCACCTAACCTTCCCTAACCTGCTTGACTATTCATTCTTTCTTTCTGTAATATTCAATTCATTCTTCTTCTTCTGGCTTCTTTCCCATTCTCTACATCTCCTCTGTGCTAAGCTAGATATAGGTACCTAAGTGGTACAATGGATAGAGTACTCACTGGGCCTAGAATCAGGAACATCTGAGTTCATATCTGACCTTTGACACTTACTAGTGATATAATATTGAGCAAGTCACTTAACCTTCCTGCTTCAGTTTCCTCAACTGTAAAATGGGGATCATTAATAGCAACAACCTTCCAGAGTTGTGGTGAGGATCAAATGAAATATGATCTGTAAAGTTGCTTAGCACAGTGTCTGGTACATAGAGGATACTTAATAAATGCTCATTCTCTTTCCTCTCTCCCCCAAATTCTATCATTGACCCAGCCATATCCTGAAATTATCATCCTCTAGCTCTCTTCCCTTCCATATTGACACTCAGTTGTGAGTCTTTTGCCACATACATAAACCTGTCCTTTGTTTGAAGCCTTGTGAACCTGAGTGTATTTAAGGGGAACTTAAAAATCACCACTAGTACGGAAGTGTCAAAGATACTGAAACTTCTTGATTCTACTTGGATGGGACAGGAGGAAATTAAATGCAATAAATGACAGGGCTCGAAAGTGTCCTGAAAGTATTTGAATAAGAAACAAGCCTCTGACACAAGAGTTATGGATAAATTTTCCCTTATTCAATCTGAAAATTGTATAAATGAATTGCTTGTTAGCTCAATAGTAGCCTAAAACATACCAATACTTTCTGTCCATCATGATAAGACTGATAGACTAACAAGATGGATTCCTTGATGGAATATAAAAGGCTTTGTGGAAAATTACTCAATTTGAAAACACTCCTCCCTCTCCCTCACTTTTAACCAATTATGCTCCCTGATGCACATATCCTGGTAGTAACATGATACCTTTTTAGGCATTTGACATAAGTTATCATCTATCAAAGTTCCTATTTTGACAAATGTTGCCTATAGTTAACATTTCATCTTCTTAGTACTAAACTGAGCAAATTCTGCTTGCATCAATTAAAAACGGAGGAGGTGCCATCATAACTGAAGGAATAAAAAGCCTCCAATTCCATCAATGCTTCATTGTTTAAGTTGTGTTTCCTTAGAGTCTGAAGTGAGAGGCTATGTGCAAAAACAATGATTTTGGTGCAAAGTGTTGGGTCTGCCTTTTCAATGTATATGCAAACAAACCAGAAAAGTAAATAATAAATTATTTTTCTTTGCTGGGAAAACATGCTTGATTTTCCCCAGGAGGGTTTCACTCCAGTATTAGTTGGCATCAGTTTCCTGCCTTTCCTTCCCAGGATTCAACACATGTCTGCTAAAGAGAATTGCCATTATTAGCATAGCTTAAGCATCTGTTGCCTGGGCCATTTCTGCACCCACTTTTGCTTTTCTTTTAATGAGATTCTGTTCCTTCAGAGAGTACAGAAGGAAAAAAAAACCAGATGGGCTTGCAAAAGGGAAACATTCCTTTAAACTGGGGTTGGGGGAAGGTAAGGAGGCAACTGGCCAGTATGGGACACGTAGCATTTCCTATTCAATTGTAAACATTTTACAATGTTCTAATTCAGGCTCTGTCTTAACATTTCTTAAGTAAAGCAACTTTTTGTGGAGGCAAAGAATTGGAAACTTGACAGGATGCCCATCAACTGGGGAATGGCTGAACAAGATCTGGGATGCATAATGGAATACTATTGTACTATAAGAGATGATGAGAAGAATGATTTAAGAAAAAAACTAGGAAGATCTACATGAACTGATGCAAAGTGAAGTGAGCAACACCATCAGAACATTGTACATAGTAAAATTATTATTTTTAAAAAAGAAGAAAAGCAAGACATTGCTTAAGGGACACACCTTTCCACTCATCCAATCCTACCTGTTTTTCAATACCTAGATAGAAGGGGGCAGCTGGGTGGCTCAGTAGATTGAGAGTCAGGCCTAGAGATGGGAGGTCCTAGGTTCAAATCTGGCCTCAGACACTTCCCAGCTGTGTAACCCTGGGCAAGTCACTTGACCTCCATTGCCCACCCTTACCACTCTTCCACCAAGGAGCCAATACACAGAAGTTAAGGTTTAAAAAAAATACCTAGATAGAGCCCTAAGTCTCCCTGAAGCCCAAGTGCACCCAAACTACTCTAGCCCAGGCTGATTTTTCACTTCTCTGAACTACTGCAGGTATAGTCAATACCATCCAATTTAGAAAATGCAAAATCATAGCATCTTAGAACTAGATGGGCCATCTGGTCTAACTCTTTTTCACTGTAAGAATTCTTTCTATTACAAGAAGGAAGGAAGCATTTATGAAGCTTGAACTATGTATGTAATATATACTACATAGTAGTTGTTTGATAGTGCTAATTGCCTTACAAATATTCTCTCATTTGATCTTCACAACAACTCTGAAAAATGTAAGTAGGTCCTATTATTATTCCCATTTGACAGTTGAGAAAACGAAGACAGAGAGAGGTGACTTGAATAGCTAGGGTAACAGTGTCTGAGTAAGTATCTCAGGGAGGGTTCGGACTCAGATCTTCCCGACTTCTAGACTAGGGCTCTATTCACCGTGACACCTAGATGCCTCTAAAAATGGTCATCTGCCCTTTCATCAAATATTTATGGTGATGGGGAGCTCATCCCAGTTTTAGAACACTTTACATGTTAAAAAGTTCTTCCTTCTACTGACCTCAATAATTCTACTTTCTTCATTTTTCTTAATTGTGCCCTTTGGAACTCTACAGATTGCCTTTCTGTAAGAGAGCCCTTAAATATTCGAAGATGGTAAACTTGAACTGGAGAGGTGTTATGGAGGAGTGGATAAAGAATTGGCTCTGGAGTCAGGAAGATCAATTCAAATCCCTCCTCTGGCACATACTGGCTATGTGATCCTTTACAAGCACCTCGACTTCTCAGTACTGCAGGGTTACTCTCAAAGGTTATAAATTGCAGAAAAAGTTCTGAACTTCACAGTAGAGGAAGTATCTTCATTGAGCCTATACCTGTATGGGAGCTTGAGCAATGGGCCTAGAATCAAGAAGACCTGAGTTCAGATTTGGCTTCAGACATTTACTTAGCTGTGAGACTCTGTCCAAGTCATTTAACCTCTGTTTCCTCATCTGTAAAATGGGGATAATACAGCTTCTACCTCATGAGGTGATTATATGTGTGGATCAAATGATATAGTACTCGTAAAGCACGTAGCACAGTACCTATATGGAAGGTGTTATATAAATGTTAGCTATTATTATTACCTTTATCAATGAATCACAAGTCTAATCCTCATTCCCTCACTCCCAATATGGCATTCCCAAATGGTCATTAATTGGTTAGTATCCTCAGTTCCTTCAATTTACTAACGTCCTTGTAAAGTTTTGAGTCCTTTTACTTTCTAGATCAGCTTTCTCTAAATTTGCTATAATTTGTCAAGACATCTCTTAAAATGCCATTCTAGCTGCTTGTGCCTCATCAGCTAAGCATGCAGGAGATAGCACTGGGCTTAGAATCAGAAACACTCATCTTCCCCAGGTCAAATCTGGGTTCAGACACTTACGGGCTGTGTGATCCTGGACAAGTCACTCAATCATGTTGGTCTCAGTTTCCTCATCTGTAAAATGAGTTAGAAAATGAAATGGCAAACCACTTGGGGATCTTTGCCAAAAAAAATCCCAAAATGGAGTCACAAAGAGTTAGAGTTCAATGAGATGACAACAACAATGACGTATCTCTTAGGTATCATCTTATGTATGTAGCGTGTCTCATTAGAATTTTAGCTCCTTAAGGGCAGAGATTTTTTTTTCTTATTATTTCTTCAACTCCTCTTAATTCTAGTGCCTTCCTTCTGTTAATTATTTCCTATTTATTCTGTATCAGCCTTGCTTTGTATATATTTGGTAGCATGTTGTCTCCTCCATTAAATTTTAAGCTTCTTGAGGGCAGGTTCTCTTTTTTTGCCTCTTTTTATATCCCCAGCAATTAGCACAGTAGCTGGCACATAGTAGGCATTTAGTAAACATTCATTTATTGACTGATTTTTGTACTTCCAGGGCCCAGCACATAGGGCATACTTGATAAACATTTGAGGGCTGATTTCCACCTAGAGTTTAATATAATACCTTATTATTATTTTTTAAACCCTTACCTTCCATCCTGGAGTCAATATTGTGTATTGGTTCCAGAGCAGAAAAGTGGTAAGGGTAGGCAATGGGGGTTAAGTGACTTGCCCAGGGTCTCACAGCTGGGAAGTGTCTGAGGCCAGATTCGAACCTAGGACCTCCTGTTTCTAAGCCTGGCTCTCAATCCACTGAGCCACCCAGTTGCCCTCAGTATAATACTTTAGATAGAATTTGACTGCAGCACAGTCAGACTATCACTTCCCTTGCTCCAGAGACTATACTACTAACGATATGGTCTACAGTTGAATTACATTCAATGAGAGAGTTTCAGACTATTTATGAAGCTGAATTCACAGCTGACTGTGAATTCTGACTCTGACTGAAAAAGATGGACAGCTCTACTAGCTATCTTTCTAAACATGTCAATCATTTTATGAAAGAAAATAAGGATGATTCAAAGTTATTTGATATATATCACCAAAATGAAGTACACAAATGAGATAATACTTGTAAAGTGTTTAGTACACTGCCTAGCACATAGTAGGTGCCTAATAAATGCTGATAAAAGGCCTGCTATTTCATAATTGACAAACAAGAAAAATTAATACCTAGTGTTGCCTAACTAGTACATTATAGAAAACATTACTTTGTCTCCATCTGGGAGAGAGAGAAAATGAAAAATTATTTTCTAACTCTATTGAAAACAATGTCTAAACTCAGTATGTCAAATAGCATTTATTTAGTTTTCACTCCCACTGGGGATGAGGCATGATTAAGTGTGCCTAAAGGATCCTTTTGTCAGATCAATTAAATTAGGTTTTTATTAAGTGTCTACCATTGCTTAACACTGTTGGAGATTCAAAGAAACTACATTAACAGTTCATTTATCTCGATCATAGGGAAATTAGATTTGCTTCATGAACTATTTTTTTAGACAACTGAAATTTATTCTCTTAGGTATCAAAATTTTAAAAAATATTAACATTTGTATTTATAAAAATGCATTTTAGTTGACCATGCCTTAATAAACAGAATATGCTAAAAGCCATTAACTTTTTCTTCATGATTCAGTCAATATTTTGGCATAATGCAATGAAAGGAGCATGGAATATTGAGTCAGAGGACCTGGGTTTAAATTCTGCCTCTACTACTCACTATCTACGTGAACTTTGATAAATTACTTAATCTCCCTGGGACTTAGTTATCCACAACTATCTATAAAATTAGGGTTTGGGTTTGATGACCTCTAAAATCCCTTTCATATTAAAAAAAATACATTTTGTCTTAGAAAAAACTCTAAAACAGAAGGACAAAAGCTGGGTAAATAGGGGTAAGAGACTTAACCAGGGTAACACAGCTAGCGGAGTGTCTGAGGCCAAATTTGAACCCATATCCTTCCAACTCCAGGTGTGTGGCACTCTATCCACTGTGCTACCCAGCTGTCCCTAAAAACCATTTAATCTTTAAAGCTATGATCTTATAATTATATTGCTGTGTTAATACAATGATATCCTCAGATGCTAAGTAATAGGTAAGGCTATTTGATCACATTCCGTGTATCTCCAGTTTGTTGCTCTTTTCTCTCCTCTCTATATTTCTCATTTTTATTGACTTTCAGTTCCTCCTACTTCAATTGATCTTATTTGACAGTCAGTAGCCCTGAGTATAATCCTGAGGTTGGCTCTACCATTCTTCAAAATAAAATGCATGGGCTTTGTGACAGCTGTCTGCCATTAGAGGCATTTCCTCCTCTCACTTTCTGGACAGATTCTGTTCTAAGTAGCTGAAGTTGATAATTCATACATTCCAGAAGCTTTCCTTTTATGACCTGTAAGCAGATCATTGAAAGAGATACAAGGGATTCTCCAACACATACATTCAGAGAGTCTTTTCAAAACTAGAAAGGTGGAAGAGATTAGAAACTGGAGAACAATTTTCCCAGTAACAACATTGTAAAGATAAGCAACTCTTCAGTAGTGAGAGCGGACTGAGGGAGATGCCTGGGTATTTTGACTGTAATTGACAACAAATAAAAAAAAAAAAGTAAAGACAAGCAACTTTGAAGGACTTAAGAATTCTGATCAATCTTATGACCAACTATTAATTATTCCAGAAGATTAATCATGAAGCATGGAGGCAATGGGGTCAAGATACATTTTTGGTCGTGGCCAAGGCAGAAATTTGTTTTATTTGGATATCCTTTGATATAAAGGTTATTTTTTCTTTTTTCCCCCCAAGGGAAGGGAGGAACAGAGGGAGGAAGGGAGGGGGAGGGGGGGAGAGAGTAAGAGAGAGCGAGAGAGACAGAGAGAAAGAGAGAGAGAGATTTTTTTCTCAATAAAAAAATGAAAGGGAGGCAGCTAGGTGGCTCAATAGATTGATAGCTAATCTTGAAGATGGGAGGCCTTGGGTCTAAATCTGGCCTCAGACACTTTTTAGCTATGTGACCCTGGGCAAGTCACTTAACTCCATTGCCTAGCTCTTACCCCTCTTCTGCCTTGGAACCAATACAAAGTATTGATTCTACTAAGATAGAAGGTAAGGATTTTTAAAAAATGAATAAAAACAGGGGGCAGCTGGGTAGCTCAGTGGGTTGAGAGTCAAGCCTAGAGACGGGAGGTCCTAGGTTCAAATTGATCTCAGACACTTCCCAGCTGTGTGACCCTGGGCAAGTCACTTAACCCCCATTGCCTACCCTTACCACTCTTCTGCCTTGGAGCCAATACACAGTATTGACTCCAAGATGGAAGGTAAAGATTTTATATATTAAAAAAAATGAATAAAAACAAATGATGGCTGTAATGGAATATACCACTGCACCATAAGAAAAGACAAGCAGGTTATTTTAAAAAAGAAAAATAACAGAAAGATCTACACAACAACCTTGGTTCCCCACCTCTACAGCAGAGCGAAGGAGTCCAGTTGCCCATCTCTTCTTTGATGTCAAGCTTGATCATTATAATTACGTGGTATTTAGTCTAGATTTTGGTTGTTGGTATACATTAACATTGGTTTAGTCACTGTGTATGCTGTTTGCGTTCTACTTACCTTGAGCCAGTTCAGAGAAGCCTTCCTACATTTCTCTATAATCATCAGAATTGCTTCTTAACATATTCATACACCATAATGTGTTTATCTGTTCCCTATTTCAAAGATACTACAAAAAGTGGTGTGTCTGGAAGCTTTGCATCTTGAAGGAGCCCCAAATGTATCCTTCACCTTTATGAAGGATATGCCTACTAGTGGGACCTCTAAAAATGGGACCTCTAAAGTATCTGTATATGTTAGTCATTTATTTTTAGAATCATTCCAAATTGTTCTCTAGAGTTATTGGACCAGTTCCTGCTCCACAATATAGTACTTTTAAAGAGATGAAAGAGGAAGACTCTTTTTCTCCAGTTTTAATCTGGTCTCAGGTATTAACTAGTTGTGTGACCCTGGGCTGTTACCCTGTTTGCCTCATCTGTAAAATGAGATGAAGAAGTAAATGGCAAACCACTTTAATATCTTTGCCAAGAAAACCCTAACTGGAGTCATGAAGTGTCAGACATAACTAAAAATGACTCAGTAACAACAGCATCTGTGTAGCAGGTTAAAGTTTGGAAAGAGCTTGAAAATACTACCTGATTTGATCCTCACAATAACTATGGGAGATAGTTTGAAGAATTGGAGGCAAAAAGAGGTCTTTACTTGACTAGGGTCACACAATAAGTGTGTAATTTGAAGCAAGATTTGAACTTGGGACCTTCTTGCTTTTAAGCCCAGTGTTCTCTCCACTGAAAAGCCTGTCTATTGTTATAGAGAAAATGCAGATTAAGATTAAGTTAGCAAAGAGCAGACTTTGCCAGGCAAGCTGGCAGAAGCTAGGAATTCCAAACTTGGAATCCTGGCAAAGGGGACACTTTCACACAGAGACTGCATTTGGCAGTTGTTGGTTGGCAGTTGTGGACTGGGTAAGCAACTGTCTGGGAGCCTGTGTGTGGTGTTTGGGATCTCAGGACTTTGGAGTTGTGCCTTGCTTCTATCAAGACCATGAAGGTGCAGGTTGAGAAAGGATATTTCTGTGTTGGTGGATATTCACAGAAAATCCCATCTCCCTCACTTCCCAATTGGATTATTTTGCTGTTTACTGTGTTCCTGGGACAATATGAGACATCTAGACAATAGCCAAAGGACAACTTTGTGAGATACCCTTAAACCAGTGGTTCCCAAACTTTTTTGGCCTACCACCCCCTTTCCAGAAAAAAATATTACTTAGCCCCCTGGAAATTAATTTTTTTTAATTTCAATAGCAATTAATAGGAAAGATAAATGCACCTTTGGCCATCACCACTCCCCTGGATTGTTGCAGCACCCACCAGGGGGTGGTAGTGCCCACTTTGGGAATCACTGCCTTAAACCCTGACCAGCCAGCCCTTGCCCTAGATTGTCTGTTATAGTTTTAGTGACTAAAAGAGCCATCTCCAATTCCCTGACAGTTAATCTTTGGAACTAAATGGTAGTCTCTCCTTCTTCCCTTCATTTCCTGTCCTAGTTTTGTTAATAAAACCTGGTTATACAGACCTTCCTTGTATCTTCTCCTTTCCCAGATACCTTTATTGACAACAAGAACCCACTGTGAAGAAAAGCTGTTTCCCTGGTTTTGTTCATCTATCTGTTATCCAGTTATTCCCCAGATTATTGTATGTTATCTGTGTGTATTTCCCTTTAGTCAGTTAACTCTCTACTTTACCCCACTTTAGTGAGAGACTAACTTAACCTCCCAGCACAAACCCCCTAGCATAACACTATGAAGTGTGTGAAGGAGAGATGTGAGGAGGAAGAAAATCTGGTTTTCAAGATGGTATTATATTATTGCTCTCTAAAAGTTAATTTTTATTTATCCCCCCTCTCCCCCCCCCACACCTTATCTATTCTACCTTATCCCCTTTGGATGACCTGCCTAGGTCTCCTATGCCAGAAATAAATGAGCAAATATGAAGCAAGAACTTGGGGCCAACGAGGGGAAAGATTAAGGGAATAAGAGGGAGAGGCAGAAGGTGGGCCAGGTTTTGAGACCATGATTCTCTGCTTTGTGAGAATGAAGCAACATTTCTATTCTTTGGCATCTTTTTATGTCATATTCTCTACTAACTCCCATAGCAGAGACGGCACTAAAAACCAGACGGTCTAATCTGAACTTTAGAATAACTAAGACCCAGATGGAAGCCCATGACAGACTCTGCCTCAAGCCTTTATTTCATGGTGATTAAGTACTGTCTCCCTAGTCTCCAACATGAGGAGAGAGGTGTTCAATAAATTATCTTTCAGTCCTAATGCTTCCATGCATGAAGCCAAAATAAAGGATTATGCAAGGAATAGCTCAGACCTTCTTCAAAGCAGGGAACAAATAACAGTACTCTATCTACTTTCCTTAAGGAAAACCTCTTTAGCAGTTCAATTTAGCAGTTCATAAAGGAACAAAACAACATAGCCTCTGTTAAATTAGATAAACCACAAAGTTGAATTTAGGCAATTGTGGGCCCAAAGGTGCTTCATTTAGCCTCTGAGTTGGGCATCAGAAGTCACGGGGTGTGGGGCTAGAAGAAACCTTAGAAATCATCCATTCCAACCACTTTTACAGATAAAGCAACCAAAGCCAAGAAAAATTAAGTAACTTGAAGTTGCTGAAGATCATGTAGGGAGTAAAATAGCTTGGAATTCGAAAATAGGCCTGTTGACTTCAAATCCAGGACTTTTTTTTTTTCATGATATTACATTATATTCTCTAGACTAACCCATAATTCAGTGAGAATCACCTCTACAATGCCCTAACAGTTTCTATTTGGGTGACTTCCTAACTAGTTGGATGACCAGCTCAAAGAATAATAGGTAACAATTTGATATCAATATAGCAGGAGTACACGAGGGATTTGTGTTGTTTAACATTATTATCAATGACTTGGAAAAGGTTGCTAATATCCAGGATGATCTGGGGATCCAAAAAGATCCTGTCTAACCAGAGCAGAGATTCCCAATTCTTTTGTTTCATGAACCCATTTGACAATCTAGTGAAGACTACAGTGCCCTCTCAAGAACAGTACTTTTAAATGTATAAAATAAAATACAGAGGATTGCAAAGGAAACCAGTGAATGAAGTTGGAATGAAGTTGGTATAATATTTTTAAAAATAAGATCATGGACTGCAAGTTAAGAACATCTGGGTTATGGGGCAGCTAGGTGGCTCAGGGGATAGAGAGAGGTATAGGCACTTCCTAGTTGGACAAGTTACTTAAGCCCAATTACCTACCCCTTACACTCTTGTGCCTCAAAGAACTGATTCTAAGATAGAAAGTAAAGTTTAAAAAAAACAAACATTCAGACTAGAACACTGGGTTGAATTTAGTAATGTGAAATTCAATAGCAATGTATATAAGGCTTATATTGGTGTAAAAGAAAAACTGAATAAATATAGGCATGGAGGTAGCTCACTGGATAGAGAGCCAGGCCAAATTGGGTTCCAATCTGGCCTCAGATACTTTCTAGCTGTGTGACCTTGGGCAAGTTACTTACCATTTAGTCCTAGAACTGATACTTAGTATAGATTCTAAGTAAGAAGGTAAGGGTTTAATAAAAAGGAAGTAGAGGCATAGTTAAACAGCAGTTTGTCTGGAAAAAACAAACAAACAAATGGGGGTTTAAGTGGACTCCAAGCTTGACATGAACCAGTATAATAATGGAAGCCAAAAAAGTTAATGCAATTTGGGGCTACTTTGATATATGCACACTTTCTCTGTACTCTGATCTCAACCTCATCTGGAGCTCTGTGTTCATTTCTGAACCTGGAGAGGGTAAGTAGGATGGCAGAGGCCCCCAAGTCCATGTCGTATGAGCATTGGTTGAAGTTCAGCCTGGGGAAGAGAAGATGGAAGGGGGAGGCATTCTGGCAGCCGACTCCAATTTTTGAACTATTTGAAGAGCTGTCATGTGGATGAGGGGGAATAAGACTCATTTGGTTTGGCTCCAGAAGGCAGAACCAGGAGCAACGGGTAAAAGTCACTGAGAAGCAAATTTAGGAATAGAGGTCAGGACAAACTTCATAATAATGAGATTTATTCAAAAGTGTAATGGGCTGCCTTAAGAAGTGGTAGCTTCTCTCTTTGGAGAGCCCGAAACAGACTTTGCAGTCATTTTTCACTCATTTGTTGTGTCCAACTCTTTGCAACCCTATTTGGGGTTTTCTTGGCAAAGATAACCAGAGTTGTTTGCCATTTCCTTCCCCACCTCATTTTACAGACGAGGAAGCCGAGGCAGACAAGGGTTAAGTGACTTGCTTGGAGTCATGCAGCTAGTGTCTGAGACCAGCTTTTTAAGCTCATGAAAATGAGTCTTCCTGATTCCAAACCCAGCACACTATCCACTGGACCACTTAGTTGCCCCTCAAACAGACTAGATGACCATTTCTCTAGTCTGCTGCAGTGGGGATTCCTTTCATGTAGGAGTAGCACTAGATCCCTGAGGATCCTTCCAATTCTCAAATCCTATGGTTCCTGGAGAACTCCAGTGATGGTGAATCCACCAACTTGAGGTACACGTCTACCACTGAGAGCCTCATATACAAAGCTTGTTAAAAGTTCATTAAGTTGCTTGGCTGCAGGGATTGTTTCTTATTTACTTTAATAATATAGGCAACTTATGATCATATGGTTTTTAAAGATTCACAACAAGCCTGTGAAGCTGTTGACGTGGAATCTAGAGATCCCAAACTTGTGGCCTAGTGAGATCTGATGAACCCCAAGTTTTAGGAATAGCTTGTAAGTTGGAGACCCCCAAAGCTTGTAATCTGTTCCCTGTTCCGGTGAGAATCTACCCTGAAGGGAATCCCAGACTAGCAAGCAGTGTGGTGGCATTCCCAGAGGTCAACCCCCTTGGGAGTGCCACCGTGCTAGATGACGACTCCTTAGGAACAAAAGAAATTGGGGAACTTATATACCATTTGGGAAGATCCAGGGACTAGGAAAGATGATTGACATTATCATACTGACAGGATACGATCAAGCCAGGGAAAGGAATCCTAGCTAGAGGCTAGAGTGTAAGGGAAGGGGATACTTGCAATGGATACTAAAAGATGGTCCCTGCCCAGGTGTGTCTTCCAGGGAAAGGGTATTCAGTCTGCAACTGCTAGTCTGGGATTCCCTTCAGGGTGGATTCTCACTGGAACAGGGAACAGATTACAAGTTTTGGGGGTCTCCAACCTACAAGCTATTCCTAAAACTTGGGGTTCATCAGATCTCACTAGGCCACAAGTTTGGGATCTCTAGATTCCACATTGACAAAGCAAACCATACAAAGTTTATTGTTCCCGTTTTTTCAAATAAGGAAACTGAGCTTTTGTGAGTAACTTCTCCCCACAGCTTGTTCAGAGGTATCAGAGGCAAGAATCAAACCTAAGTCTTCTGGCCCCAAGACCTACATACTATTCACTCTGTCAAGTTGCCTCAAAATACCTCTTCCCCCTCCCCAAGGGCTTGGTTTTATATATAGCAGGCCCTTGACTGAATTTACTATGGGTTGTAGATCACACCCCATAAGGCTCTACTCTGTGGGGTGATGGACCATTTATATTTATCTGCAAACCCAATTTAGCAGCTAGAAGAGTTTTGTTCTTTTCCCTGTACACAAAAGAGTTAGACACATTGCATAGCTTTGTAAAATTTTAAGATGATCAGTGAATACACTGCTAATTAAAAAGGGTGCCTAGTAATATTTGTAATCATATAGTTGATTAAGTGTTTAGTAATTTCTTTCTTTCTTCCTTTCTTTCTTTTTTTGCAAGCTTAGAAAATGGTATGTGGGTGAGAGGAGGATTAATAGACGTCTCAGAAAAAATATGCTGACTGAATCCAGCACATAAATACTCTAGATCATTTTTCTAGGCTTGGAACTAAGCCTCTGAAGTGGAAAGAAATGGGGATGGGGTGGGGAAAAAGGTATGGAGAAACATTCCATCCATAATTTATGCTAAACCAGAAGGGAAGCTGGTAGGGAAGGGAGGGGGAGGAGAAGAGTTAAATACCTTTTCAAAATGTGAGAAGCTAGCAGTGTAAGCTATTTTAAGTAAAATCATTTTGAAATTCTCCCATAAGAAAAGAGCTGGACTAGGTGAAATTCAATTCAGAGTTGAAGTAAAAACCCTGTGCTTTTGTCATTTGAAGGCTCCTCTCCAAGTTTATAGCACAATTTTCTCTTGGAAAAAAAAGTTTATTATTGCTTCCCATTGTCCAATCAATTTCATGTAAAAGGATGAAGGGGATCCTCATATGAGCTTCAGGGATCTGAGCCAGCCCATGTACAGGCAAAGCCCAAAGGAGAGAAATTTGGTAGAAGCCATCTTTACCCACATATTAAATGTAGGTCTTTCCAATAGCACAGTTGAAAGTTTAATGAGGAGTAAGTGGGACCCAGTGGCAGAAGTTTGCAGGCTTCACAATAACCAAAAATTATGTTGGGAGAAAAAAAATTGCTAAAATTCAACCAGCTAAATGAGCTTTTATGAGTAATGAATTTTCCTACCAAAGCACCACAGGGTACAAATGTAACAATCTAGAAGTGATTAAGACCAAGAACTAGGAGATGACTTGAAAACAATGAAGTATTTCCTATGACATCTTTGAACCATAGCTTTGTTTTCTTGGTGGATGGCCTTTTCTTTGGAGAAGTTCTGACCTTCTTAAGCAGCTAAGCCTTTGTCCAGTGAATAATGGCATTTCAGAAATAACTTTTTGCCTTCTTCCTACAGGCTTTGGTCTCTCAAGGCTGCTTTTGCTTTTGGGTTCTGGGCTGGTTTTTTTGATCATTGAAAATGGAAAAGTTTCACAATGCTGTATTTTATTGGAAGAGGAAAAAAGGAAAAACTCTTCTCCCTAATAAATGTCAGTGAGGTAGAAGCCAGAAAATGGGGTTTATGTCCCGCCCGGGTGTGTTCCACTGCACTGAGGGCGTGTGGTCTGAAGTAGAAAGTAATGGAATCTAGCTAATTTTCCTTTTCTGTATTTTCCTGTCTTCTCCAGGAAGCCTTGACTGATTGACCAAATGTGAAGGGCCTGTTGTGTTCCCCTAATCTGATCCCTACTCACATTTTCACTCCATATTTAATCACAAAAAATCAAAACAACCCCCCTTTCCCCACTATACTCGGAGCCAGAAATCACTTATTTATTTATCCTGAATATGGCCTTTATGGTTTTTTTAATCATCTCTGATATAGAACCCAATACTCTGTTTATCTTCTATAAGGATGATCACAAAAGAATCCAAACCCAACATTTTACAAATAAAGGAACTGAGGTCCAGAGGACAGCAGTCACTTGTGTAAGGTCATATTGGTTATATCACAGAGCTGGGGTTCAAACATTAAATCCCATGATTTCAAATCTAATTCAATTTCTACTACCCCAGCTTTCTTCTCTAATGAAGTCAGTGTGTTTTAGAGGTCTTTTAGCTTGCTTTTGTACAATACCACATAGCATGCATGTGCTTAATAAATATTCATAACCCTGATCACATTTTCCCCCAAGAAGTTCTTTATCAAAAGTTCAGAACTGGGTCAAAACTCTAAAGCCTCGTTTTAAAATTAGATTCCAAATGTAATGAAATAAATTCCCTTATATATTGTGAGAATGACCTTTTTAAGTTCTCAGGGGAAGAACAGAAAGTACAATTCATATTCATGGGGTGCCATAAAAGGGAGAACTTGTCAAGGGAGGTAAGTTAGGGGCCTTCTCTTGGCTCTTAATTCTCTCTCCCCCATTTAAATTAACAAATGACCAAGGGATTATTAAATAGCTCTCTATTAAGTGGCATCTGCCTACTTCATCCAGAAATTAAAGGTAATAAAGGATGTCTGAGATCCATCATATTTTTTGAGAATGTTAACTATAAGGAAGGAAACTTCGAATGAATGAGTAAATTAATTAAACATTTATTAACTAGGCACTCTTCTAAGTGATTGAATGTAAATATAAGAAAGACAGTCCCTGCTTTCAAGGAATTCACATCCCAAAAGGGAAGTCAACATATATAGGAGGCTACTTAGTGGCATAGTGGGTTAAAGTACTGGATTTAGGAGTCCGAATGATGCAAATTCCTCCTTTAGTTACTTATCAGTTATGTGACTCTATGCAAATCCTTTTACCTTGCTCAGCTTCAGTTTCCTCTTCTATAAAATGGGAATAAGGATAGCCCCTATTACCCAAGGTTGTTGGGAAGATCAAATGAGCTAATGTGCAATATTTTTTAAACCTTAAAGAGTTATATAAATGTTAACTATTCTTAATGGGAGCCAAAGTGGAGTGTTTTTAGAAGGAAAGTCAGGGGGAACAGTGATTGGAGTTACAATAAAACTCCCAATTGATTTTTTTTTTGCAGTCCTCTTTCTCTTCTATAATACTGTCTAGCAGAGACTATCCAACCTCTGCTTTATCAGCTTTGGGGATGAGGAGTTCATTCCTTTAAGAGGCATCCATTTCCTCTGAGGAGAGTGTTATAAATCTCTTCATTAGGATGCACTGGAATCACCCTCCTTGTAGCTTTCATCCACCCTCTTGAGTAGCATAAAACAAACTCCAAGCTCTTCAATAGGACAGTATTCCTCAGACGTCTACCAGGCCTAACATTTTGCCCTGTTTTCTCTGGGCTAAACAACTTCAAACCTTTTCATGTGACAGTTTCCAAGAGATAGATGGCAAAAGAGAAGCATGAGGGTTGGAAATGAAAGCATTTTGGATGAAAGAACAGAAACCCATTTGACATACTTCTTTAGGTCAAATGGAAAGGCCTCTAAGTCTTAAAGATGCAGCAGAAAAGGCCCAACATAGTTCAAATGGCAGCACAAAGTGATTGCAGGGCATAAGGACAAGGGGAACTCCTAAAATGAGATAGGCTGGAGAGCCTTATCTTGGCTCTTAATTCCATTCCCCACTTAAATTAGAAAATGACCAAGAGATTATTAAATAGCAATATATAGAGTGATATCCCCTTCCATATCAAGTGATCAAAGAGGGTAAGGTGTAAAGAATCTTAGAAGGCAAAGTACTGCAGACTTTAAGCCCTGATGGTCCTTCATCTCACTGGGAGAATGGACTTGTTGACTCTCGTGTCATTCAAGCACTGTGAATAATTAAGAATCTTCATCTAAGGGTATAGGCCAGAGGGATGGGAACTCACAGTGCTGGTGAGTCTTCCTGCCATCTTGGACCTGGTAAGGCAAGGGACCAGAAGAGGAAGGAGAGGATTGGAGAAAAGTCAAGGGGGATGGGATACCCTAAGGATGAGTCTTCCTGATACCAGGACATTCCCAATGAGTTTTGGGACAGCCCATTGTCAGGATGGAGAGGCTGTCACAGAGAAAGGATGTGTCAGAGGTGGGATTTGAACTTGGGTTTTCCAAGCTTTGAAGCTTCCTTTCTGTATGATGTATAATAGTAAAAAACTACTGTAACAATGTATAAAAACTCAAAAGAACAAAACTATAAGGCCCTGAGAGATCCCTTAGGCAAAAGGCTTAGTTTCCTATGATTTCTTGGCAGGATCCTTTTGATCCTAAACTAATCTATCTTTTAGGAGTAAGTAAGAACTCTGTGTACAAACAATGGTGGCTTTAGAGTTGGATGACCTGAATTTGAGTCCCAGCTCAACTATGAAATACCTGGATATCCTTGGACAGATGAATAACTTCTCTGGGCCTCAGTATCTTCATATGCAAAGTGAACTTCTTGGATGAGTTCGCCTCTAAGTCCCTACTAAGTCCAGCCTATGATCCTGGGATTTTAAAAACTGATTCAACTAAAGAATGTGGAAAGTGCAGTTTCTTGTTTAGCCTGTAGATGGAGTGCAGGATCTGGTTATGGAGAACAACGGACTTAAGGACTTGACAGCTGGAATGTCCAGCTTCTGGAGGTGACTTTAGACCAGGAGTTGGAGAGGCAGACATGGTGTCTCTCTTGGCCACCTGGGAACCTCTATCACTCTCTTTTCGTTTTGCTTGAGGGTCAGGCCAGTGCGTTCCCATTGCCCTCATCGTCTGTCATCTCCATTTTTTTTCCCCTCCTCTCTGCAAACAGCCATATATAATCATCATCTACCTCCTCTTTTCCCCCACGGGTGGCAAACTTCTCAAATTCTCAGCAGTCGTCAGAAGTTTAATATATTCTGTGTTGCTCCTTTTTCTCTAGATGTCTGGAAGGCAAAGATTCTTAACCTGGGGCTCATAAGGGCTATGCAGGAAAGTCAGGGGATCTATGAATTTGGATTGGGGGTGGGTGGGAGGAAACTCCTGCAACTTTATTTTCACTGTAATTGAAAAATTTAGCATTTCCTTCAATCATGGTAGGAGCTCTTGCTGTAAGGCTATCTGCCTCTTTTCTTTCTTTCCTGGGTTTGCAAAGGTCTTACTCTTTCTTTTCTTTTCTCCCCTTCTTTCTTTGAACAATTTTAGGGCTCAGAGCAATTAGTTCATACGGTTTTATGGGAGTTCAGCTCATGTGCTATCACTGTCTATAATCTAATTCCATCTCCTTTGTTTCTGTGTCTGGATATTTAGGAAATAAGATTAAAAAGATGCGTATAGGGCCTGGATCTTGTACTTCAACAGTTTAGGGAACTCTTGGATGAGGAAAATTCCCACTACCAATATAATCTACGTGGCCAAGAACCTTAGACAGTTACTTAGGCCACTGAAGGAAAAGGTGATTGTTCAGGAGCGCACAGCCAGCCAGCCATTTAGAGATCGGTCTTCCTCTTGATAAATGATAAATCGAGTAGTACTGAACCTTGGACGTTGAGGTTCAGACCCAAAAGGCTTGATGACACTTAGAATCCTCAGTGCTCAGCCTGCCACAAGCAACTCATAGTGTAGGGATAAAAAAGGTCACTTCTTACCTAGCACATTGTACTCAGCCCCCATGTTACAGAATGTAAACTCTAAGGACAGGGATTTTTCACTTTTGTCTTTGCATTTTCATTGCTTAGCACTATGACTGGCATATTCAAGGCAAGCACTTAATCGGTTCTTATGGCTCAATGCTGAATGCCTATTAATTATTCTTATTAATCTAATGGGATTAATGCCAGTAACATTGTGTTAGATGCCGTCATTTTACTGAAATTTTGTAATTATCCTTTTTTTCTCTAGTGGCATTAATATTGAATTATTCTCCTTAGAAGACATTTAAAGGGATAAAGCCTTAACATGTCTTTATATAAGTCCCAGGAAAAATGGGCAGAATATGCAAATCATTTTATGTACAATTTAAGGTGACTATTTGGGCCAACACAGAAATCACAGAATAATAGAGAGCAATAGATTTAGAGCTGAAAGGAATTTTCTAGAGATCATTTAGTCCAAACCTCGCGTTTTACAAAAGAGTACCCAGAGGCTTCTAGTGGGGACAAACTTACCCAAAGTCACATAAAGAATGAGTTGCAGCCTTTGTGTGACTTATTCTAAATATTGCATAGTACGGAAGCCTCTTGGATTGTAGGAGGCCAATAATGGGTAAAATCACTACATTAAAAAAAAAAAAAGAAATCCAAAACTTTGTAATTACTTCTAGACAAAGAAATGAGAGACAGACCACATGGTATAATAGAAGACTAAACAGGAGCCAAGAAAAGCTGCTCAACTTCCAGCTCACCCATCGACTGTCTATGTGACCCTTAGGCTTATTAATTAGCTTCCATGGGCCTCAGTTTCCTCATATATAGAAGCAGGGCACTGGACCATATTATTCTAAGATTTCCCTTAGTAATAACTTTCAGTGAATCCGTGTTAACAATGACAGTAAACAAACATTCAAAAATGAAACTCCAGGCTCTCAAGAATGACTCTGCTACAACACCTCTATGCTTCAAAAGACACTTTGGGAGTGGCAATCTTCCTAAGTTCTTTTGTTATTGAGTTGTTTTGGTTGTGTCCAATTTTTCATGACCCTATTTGTGGTTTTCTTGGCAAAGATATTGGAGTGGTTTGCCATTTCCTTCTCCAGTTCATTTTACAAATGAGGAAACTGAGGTCAACAGAGTAACATGACTTACCCAGAAACATTTGAGTTTTTCTTGGCAAAGATCTTGGGAGTGGTTTGCCATTTCCTTCACCAGCTCATTTTAGAGATGAGGAAACTGAGGTAAAGAGGGTTAAGGGACTTGTCCAGGGTCACATAGCTAGTAAGTGTCTGAGGCCAGATTTGAACTGAGGATCTCCTGACTCCCAGCCCAACAGTCTCTCCACTCTGCCACCAACTGCCCAAGATCTTCCTTAGTCAAGACAAAATAAAACAATTCTTTAATCTATTTGTGCCCTATGGGTATAACTATGGTAAATTATCAGACAAAAAATTCTTTGAGGACCTGAGAAGACAAGTAAAATACAAGGAAGAAAGGGGCATGAGATTTTGATCAGGTAACAGTTGCTTGCTCCCATTTTGATTTGGGATATAGTTTTGTTTGGCACTTTAGTCTTGTATGAGGGAGCTCTAGAGGCCCATGCCACCCATCAGCATTTGCCTGGAATACCTCCAATCCCTTCTCAGTCTTTTAATTCTACAGGCAAAGTATTCACTATAAATCTATTAGATCTGAAGTTTCCAACTTCAGAGCTGCTCTAAAAGACTGAAAATGTGGTATGGGTATGAGAGAAGAAGACACCATCAAATATACTAAAAGATTAATGTTCTTGAGAAGGCAGGGATGGTAGTGGGAGGAATCCATCTTTTAAAATGATAGTTAATATGGCAATTAGTGTAGGGATCAAAAATAAAATTATGCTACATCATTTTACACATTATTCATGCTGACAAAATGGGCAATGTTTACATAGAGGGAAAAGACCCCAAGAGGAGCCAATCAGATGCTGGGGTGTATTTCAATCATTTTTTGCTACAATCTAATAGCTATATGACAGGCTTATAAAACAAAAATAATACTGTTGCCTGCTGAAAAAGTTGTCTGGATTCTTTTTCATTACAGTTGATATTAATAATCTAGGGCTCTTTGCTAATCCTTGTGGAAAGGCAATTAAACCTGTTCTTGGTCACAGCCCACATCAAGAACTAAAATATAAATTTGAAATTGATGATTCTCTACTAAAAAGAGGCAGAATAGATCAATAGGTAGGAGTAAAAGATTAGGAATTTGACCTCTAATTCATTTCTCATGTTCCTATTTGCCCAAGTCACTGACTGCCCTAAGTCTAGCAGGTATGGCCAGTCCAGTTTTAGGACTCAGATCTATATTCTATTAATGCCATGTTCAACTTCTCCTGTGCTTTTGCTTTGAGCCCCAGACCTCCTTTGTTGCCAGTTATCCCAGTGTAGGGGGCTTTTCAGCAATGCAGATAGGGTACAAGGAATATAAGTACTGATGCTATCAGTCCATGGAGACTTAGACCAGCTGCAGCCACCATGCTTGTCCTTTCCCAGATCTAACTCATCTTCCTTATAATCTCCCTTTCTTCAGCCCCGTGTCCCTGTTGTTATACCTCTTCAAGGTCAGCACTGCCTGGAACCACTCAGATTGACTCTCAAACTATTCCACTGTTTTTCAAGTGTCACTCAGGGGTACTGTCATTCATTGCCCATCCAATGGCATTGTACCCTTTCTAATTCACTCAAGGATTTGGACCTATCTATCCTTTAAAAAATAGTGCAAATCTCAACTTCTAATTCGGACAACTTCAGCCCCTAGGGATTTCCCCCTACTCCAAAGTCCTAGAACTGTTATTATATATGACTCATTTGGTACTTACCATGTATTACCTTCATACACACACACACACACACACACACACACACACACATATATACACACACACATAAGTGTAGACATGAATATACACATATGCGTGCATGTATATACAAGTATATCTCTACCACATCAGAGGTGGTCAGGGCATGGTGCCCCCACATTCTGGGAAATTTGTATACAAATATTTGGCCCTCCCTTTGTACCAGAGAAGTCTGGATTTTTTCCTTTTCCTTTTATGGGGTGTCTACAATATCTTATTTTAAATTTGGTTTAAGTATTTAGTTATAGGGTATATGCAGGTCAACATTAAGTAAAAATATCATATGAAAAAGAAATACAAAATAAATATGAAAAATTTTTTAAATGAAATACATTTGAGGAGAATAATATTGAATATATTGCATGTATAGCAAAAGATATTTTTAAAAATAATCTTTGAAATTCCTTACAGGTACTCACTATTGGTTTGTGGAATCTCAGTTCTTTTATTATAAAGTTAATTTTCAGAAAAAAATTAAATAGCTTTTCATTAGTGATATTAAATAATAAAATACATATTGTACTGGTAATATTACACATAACAGTATATGCATTTTATGCATTTATGAGTCACTAGACTTTTTAAGATATCTCTACATTTCTATTCTTTCTGTGTCATCTGCTGGCTTTTGCATTCTTTTAAGAAACTTTAACTTTTTATTATTTTAACTTTAAAAAATACATTGTATATATTTATGGTATTAAAAGATAAAACATATTGAGATTACCTGATGCTATACATACATTTTATGCATTTCTGAGTTTCTAAACTCAGCAAATTTAGAATCAGACACTTACTAGCTGTGCGATCTTGGGCAAGTCACTTAACTCTGTCTGCCTCACTTTTCTCTGTAAAAAGAGCTGGAGAAGGAAATGGCAACCCACTCTAGTATCTTTGGCAAGAAAACCCCAAAAGGATTGTACATGACTGAAATGAATGAATATATGTATAAAACATATATATATATATATATGCCCATATGATTTCTATAGAGCTTTAAAGTTTACAAAATGTTTTTTTAGATGTTTTTACACTTGACCCTTAAAACAATTCTGGGATATAGGTGCTATTATTGTTCCTATTTTACATTTGAGTAAACTGAGTCTGGGAAAACTTGCTCAATGTAATTCAGCTAACAAGTGTCTAAAGTAGGATTCAAAGTCATGTCTTCCTGACTCCAAGCTTGCATTCTATCCACCGTCACCTATGTTTCTTAGGACTGGCTTTATCTACAAGTGGAACAGTTGGTGATTCTAAGGTAAGAAGGTTAGTGGTTCTGGAAGGCTCCCCTGTGTGCATCCTCCTTCTCTCCCCTCTACCTCCTTCTTCTTTTGAAACATCTCCTCAAGTTTTTATCTTGCCTGAAAGTCCTTTAGGATTGAGCAAACACTTTCATTTCATAATTCAATATAAGGTCTAAAGAGCAAATTCTCCTGAGACGGTAGTTCTGCTGACTTTGACTGATGTAAAAAATCTTCTCCCTATTTCACAATCCCTACCCTACCTCTATGTGTTAGCACAGGTTGTTCTAGATGCCTGGAATGGACCTCATCAAGTATCTGCCAGTTAGTGTCCTTTACCCATAAGGTCCATTTCAAGAGATACCTTTCCAATGAAGCCTTCCACTGCTTAAAGTTCTCTCTCCTTTCTCAGATTTTCTTATGGCACTTTGCGTGGATTTCCTCTTTGTCTCATTCTAGTAGGCTAAGCATTATACTTGGGTCTTTGTTCCATTCCCCCCGGCCATGAGGAACCACATCATTTTCATCCTTTTTGATCCCTAGTTAATTGAACAAAATGGGTCTTAACGCATTACCTCCATAGGGCCTGTTGACTAAGCATGCCCCATTGGAATACACATATTTGGATGGAGTTCCATATATTGCCTTTCTGAGTTGACATAGAATTAATAAGATACACAGTTATGTAAGGAAAAAGCAGTAAATTCCAGGGAAAAACAATGAATCTTTCAGAAAATGAGGAGAAAAAAGTAAATGTCAAGGGAGTAAGTCTCTGAACAATATCTGGGGGAAACAGGATAATGAGCAGTCGGATCTTTCTCTGACCCGAGTCCCCTCATGTTCCAGGGAAATGTTTGTGGCCTTCTATTTCTGTCAGAGACAGGTCCCTATTTGGGCAGAAAACTCATTTTTAACCAATTGTGTAAATTATTTGGCAGAAGATGCATTTTTTATTTTAGTCTTATCCCAAGATGGTGCTCCAAAAGAAGGTTTTGAAAATAAAACTGGAAAAAATGGAATTGTAATATTAGATTTCTAGATGGATTTTTAAAAAGATTCTCTGGAAGCAATTTGCCAGCCCTTCTTTTAATAACAAGATCTATAATAATTGCAAACATTTACCTGGTACTTTAGGACAACTAGATGACACAATAGGAGGAGTGTCAGATCTGGAATCAGAAGGACTCATCCTCCTGAGTTCAAATCTGGCTTCAGGCACTTTCTAACTATGGGGCCCTGGACAAGTCACTTAGTCCTATATGCCATAGTTTCTTCATCTGTAAAATGAACTAGACAAGGAAATGGCAAAACCATTCTAGTATCTTGGCCAAGAAAAACCCAAATTGGGGTCATGAGGAGTCCAGACATGATTTGAAAATAATTGAAAAAAATCTAGCACTTTATGGTTTCTGGGTATTTCATACCTGTGAAATGGGAAATATATTTGCCTTATAGAATTATTTAGTGAAGAAAATGATTCCTGTACCATAAAAGGGCTATATATATGTTATTACTACTATTATTATTATGACACACTTATTTCATGGGATTAGAGTGAGAATAGTCTAAATGCACATCACCTCCCCACCAATGTCAATCTTTTTTGGAATAAAAAAAATCACAGGAACATTGATGTAGAGTCAAAAAGGATTTTAGAGGATATTGAGCCCTTTTGTTTAATCCTTTGAGTTGTGTCTGACTCTTTGAGATCCCATTTGGGATTTTCTTGGCAAAAATACTGGAGTATTTTGCCATTTCTTTCTCCAGACCATTTTACATTTGAGGAAATGGAGCTGAACAGGATAAGTGACTTGTCCAGTCACACAGCTGGTAAGTGTCTGAAGCCAGATTTGAACTGAAGAAGATGAATCTTCCTGATTTCAGACCAAGCACTCTATACACTGCACCGCCTAGCTGCCTTCTCATTGAGCCCAACCTACCTTATTATAGATAAGGAAAATAGCTCCGAAGTTTTACAGCCAGTAAGTGTCTGAGATGGGATTCAATCTAGACAGTCTTCCCAATGCCAAATGTAGCTCAATACACCATATCATATAGCTTCTCATGTAGCATGTTGATTATTAATTTAAAAAAAGAACATTGATACTATAGGTTATACTCAGGTTTTATACCAATTAGATTTGAGGGGCAAATATGGCCTCTGGGCAAAATGATAACACAATAAGGGCAATCAGTAAACTAAATTTTCTATTTTTAGCAAAATTCTTACTAATTTTTCCATAATATCTTTTCACAGACACTAGTATAGTATGGAAATACTTACAATATATAGGCAATCACGCCGATGGACCAGCAGTCAACTGCTTTACTATAAGGTTTCTGTGCAAGGACTTCTGGAGCTGTTGAAAAGAGAAAAGAAAAACAAAAATCACTGAGTAGTCAAAATTAGAAGTGCAAGGTAAGGATTTTTCAATTTGCTGTTGCCTGATCAGAAAGCTCTATTGGTTAGAAAATGGGCTGGCAGGGATGGGTAGAGCCATTTGTTACTTGTCCTTACCAGAAGGAGGAATAAAAGAGTAGGGTCCTTTGGTAGTGGAGTTTCATTAATCAAAGGAATCAATCAAGAAGGATTTCCTGAGCTGGGCATCTCCTGTGTGCCTAGAACAATACTCATGGTGAGGATGAGAATTAGAAGGTAGCTCCTCAGTGCCAGGGCTGATGCTTACTATTTCATGGTAAGAACATCACTTTGATCCATTTTGAGTTGTCATCACTCCTCCCTCAGGTCTTTTCTAAGGTCTCAAATAGGTCATCTGACCCATTGGATTTCCTTTTTTTTTTTTTTTTCACTCCAAAGTCGGGAAAATGCAATCAATCTAATCTTACTCCTTTGTCTTCTTCAAGAAGGGCCATTCAGTGCATGGAATTTGAAGGTTTATCATATGCTCTTATTATCTCATTCCCTTCCCTTCACTTTGCTGCTATAATCCAGAGCACTAAAAGCAAGTCTAAATTACCCGTCAACTTCCCCTCTTCCAGTACTCCACTCAGATCCGAATCTTTCTTGATTATGGAATTTCTGACCAATGACAACCAACAACTTGTTAGCTATTGTGGGTAAGGCAATGACTTAGATATTGAGTGGGATATAATGTTGAGATAAAAGACACAGTCTCTGCCCTCAAGTAACAGTCTAGTAGTGGGATGCCATCAATTCAGATAGCTAAAATATAATATAAAATATAATACTACATAATAAGTGCATCGAAGAGTTAAAAATAAAGGACTTTAGAAGTCTAAAGGGAAAGATCAATAAAATGTAGTTTTTTTGACGTTCACCTCTACATGGCCTTGCACATATTAGGCATGTAATAAATGATTTTTCAATTAGATTGAAAGAAAGATCCTTTCTGATCAGAGGAATCAGGAAAGACTTCTTGAAGCATGTAGCATTTGAAATGGACTTCAAAGAATATTTAATTCATTACAGGAGAGGGAAGGAGGGCACTCCAGCCAAAGGGCACAGTGTAGGCAAAAGCAGAGTGTTCTGAGAGATAGGACAGAGAATCCCTGATGCATGGTGTCCTAGTTCATTTTTAATATGAAAACTCCAGGAAAACGTAAAACCCTTTCCTATATTCCTGCAGGAATGACCATTTCTCAAACCTCAAAAGGAGGGGGGGGGCAGTCTTGTCCCTTTGCAGTAGCCACAAGAAAAGTGTTTGGTTTTTTTTTTTCATTCTTTGATACATAAATGTTCTCTAGGGCATCTCAATGTGGAGCTAAAAATGTTTTCTGATAATGGGGAAAAAAAGAAGGAAGTGCAATGTACAAATGCAAATCTCACTTAAGGAAACTGGTTTATGGGAACACATTTAGAAGTGACAGGCACCTCAGAATTGACATAGTCCAATTCTCCCCTCTTCCCCTCACCTTCTGACATTTTTTTGGATGAGGAAACTGAACCAGAGAGGGTTAGTGAGCTTTTAAAACAAGAAGTAAATTAGCCATGTATGTCTCCTTAATGAAGTAAATGTAAAGAGAACTAGAACCCTTAAGTCTTGATTACCTGCAAAAGGAGTGGGGTGGGGGGGAAGGCAGGATGTCCTCCTGAATAAGTGAGAATTGGCTGTACTCTACCAGAAACAGGCACTAGGTAGTACAGTGGATAGAGTTGGAGATCCTGGAGTCAGGAAGAACTGAGTTCAAATCCAGTCTAAGACACTTCCTAGGTGCTACCCTGGGCAATGGTTTTCACTTCTATCTTCCTAAGTTTTCTCATCTATAAAATGGACTACCACATCTACCTCCTGGGGTTGATGGGAGGGTCAAGTGAGATAATATTTATAGAGCACCTAGCATAATTTCTAGCACAAAATAGACACTTTAGAAATGCTTATTCTCCCATTTCCCCCTGTACTAGAACTCCATTTTATTATGCCTGCTGACAACATGGTTTCTAGATCTTTCTTGGAGTCAGGAAAGCCACATGTGTTCAAATCCTGCTCTGACTCCTCAGTGTTCTAAGTAGTTCTTTAAGACGGCTCTTCATAACCTGTGTTATGTCACTGACAGTCTGGTGATACCTATGGTTCCCTATACAGAATGTTGTTTTTAAATGCAGAACATAAGATATATAGAATTGCAAAGGAAACTGATGATTTTCAAATAGTTGTCAAAATGTTTCAAAAAAACAAATTCATGGGCTCCAGGTTAAGGGCTAGTCCTTTAAAAATCATATGTTGCAGGGGTAGCTGGATAGCTCAGTGGATTGAGAGCTAAGCCTAGAGACAGGAGGTCCTAGGTTCAAATCCGGCCTCAGACACTTCCCAGCTGTGTGACCCTGAGCAAGTCACTTGACCCCCATTGCCCACCCTTACCACTCTTCCACCAAGGAACCAATACACAGAAGTTAAGGGTTAAAAAAAAAATCATATGCTGCAGAGCAGATGCTAATCTGTCTTGAGAGAGGGAATTTCTTCACTGGGAATTCCCTAAACCAATGAAATCATATGTCTATTCTCTCTCTCCAAATAAACTTGGAGGAATGAGGCATTAGATCTGAGATCTAATAAGTTTCTCTCTGATTTAGGATTCATGGTATCCTGTATCTCAGTGCTCCAACCCAGCAGGCCATATAAACATGCAGACAGATGGTGCTGGAAGTGGGGATTGCATTTACATAAGAATTGGCTTAACTCTCTAGTGGGACACACATCCCTGATCCTATCTGTGGGGCAGATTGGAAAATTCAAATGTCTGTCAAGCAAGCTTATCAAACTGAAGCTCCATCAGGCTTTACCTCCCAGAGGAGATGACTTCAGAAAGCCTGGAACACACTCACTGAGAGGAGCGAATAAACCACTAAGTTGAAAATCCCAGTTCCATGTCAAAAAAGAACTTTTGGGTTGTTTGATACAACAAAGCAAAGAATGGCTCAAATGCTTGGTGAGCATTTCGATAGAGAAGCACTGGGTGCTTTAGCTGAAGATTTAGAGAAGGAAATCACATTAGCCATGTGCATGAGGGAAGACATCTGGGAAAAGATGAAAACAGCTGTCATAAGATTCCTTGAACACTGACTTGTGGTCCAAGGGAGGCGCTGGGGTCTTGTCAAGGCCATAGAGGGGAAAGGCTCAGTTTCTCCTCGATAGAAAGCTTGCTTCATTTTTCCTAGCAATAACCAGTAATCCATCACCATTTCATTACCAAACATTTTGACAAAAATTGTCTACTGGAGATGCCTTCACTTCCTCATCATCCACTCTGTCAACTTCCTTGCTATCTTTCTGTTGCCTCAACTCTTGAACTGTGGGCTCCACAGGTCATCAATGGCCTTCTTATTGATGCAGGACCCTAGGTTTACCTCGTACCCCCACGTTATAGCAGTATTTTAGGCCAAACTGTAAGCAGGAAAATTCCTTTGCTTCCTTGCATTCTTGTTAAGGCTAAAGAGAGGGTAACTCTGGAACTTCAAAGACTAATGATAAGAAAGACCCTTGAGAGAATTATCCTTCTAGATCCATACTAGATTCTCCCCTAGGTTTTGAGATGGACACAGAGATACAGCTCCAGGCTATGCTTTGATACCATGGAGTTGTACCTAAGACATCTCTTTGTCCCCTTTGTCTTCAGGACATAAGACATGGCTCTGATCCCTGTCAAGTGACCACTCACCCCCCACCCGCCCACCCCCTCACACACACTTGTGCCTGAGTTAATACCCTCTTCAAGTCATGTATCACCTGCTGTAAAGAGTATAAAAACCTCAGAGTTGATCCCTTTGGGGAGGTGGCGTTTCCATCTACGCTGTCCTCCCTGCCAAATTCAACATGAATTCCAAATTAATAAATTTCTCTTTTTATTTCTAAGTGAAGCTATGGAGTCTTGCATTATTGCAAAGGGTACCCATCTGGAACCTCAGGGGCTCACCTCAAACTCCCCACAACATTACCACTAAACCTAATTAGTCTTCATCCTTCCAGAACCTTCTGTAATGAAGCTTTTGTAACATTTAACACTGCTAATTACCTCTTCTTTTTGGATACTTTCTCTTCCTTGGCTTCCATGATATAACTCTCCTCTCATTCTCCTTCTGCCTATTTAACCGCTCCTTCTAGGTCTCTTCATCTTCTTCCCTACTGGAATGGGCATTCTACATGGCAATGTCTTCCTTTCTTTCCTCTTCTCTCTCCACACCTTCCAATGGAAATGGCTTCAATGATCATTTCCAGAAAGATAGAAAATCAAATCCATATATCCTATTCTTACATCTCTTCTGAATTCCAGATCCATAATTCCAACTGCCTATAAGCCATCATGCTTACATGTTTTCAAAAACCAAGATTATTATTTTCTCCCTCAACTTGATCCTCCTCCTAATTTCACTCTTTCTGTACTCACTCACCTATTTTCCCAGGTTGCTACTGTCATTCCTTAATTCTTCCTTCTCTCTCATCTCTCCTATCTAACTGGTTACCAATATCTATTGATTTTACTTGTGAAACATTTCTCAAAACTACTATTTTCTATAATTCTACTGTAATTATATTAGAAAAGGCATTCATTAACACTCTCTTTCATCCCTATTCTCCTGTACAGCAAGCCTTCTGGATTAAAAAATGTCCTAACCAATTTTCTCATCCCCATTCCACTTTCTATGAACTTTCCAATCATTTTTCAGTCACATCCAGAACTCTTCATAATTTCATTAGAGTTTTTCATGGTAAAGATTCTAGAGTGATTTGTCGTTTCCTTCCCCAACTCATTTGATGGATGAGAGAACTGAGATAAATTACTTAACCAGGGTCACACAGCCAGTAAGTTTCTGAGGTCATATTTGAACTCAGAAAGATAAATCTTCCTGACTCTTCCTGACTCAACATAGCACTCTACCCACTGGGCCACATGGCTGTCTCTTCCATGAGCTACCAGATGATTTTTTCTCATAGAAAGATCTAATAATATCACTCCTCTATTAAAATAAACAAACAAATAAATATCAATGGTTCCTTATTGCCAATTGAGAAAAATTCTGGCTTTCTAATACAGTCCAACACGGATTTCTTTTCTTTTCTATTCAGCCCTGCCAGGTACTCTACACCCATCAAATATGTCATTTGCTTCTATGACTTTTTTTACAAGTATCATAAGTTATTCTTGGTCAACCACTTCTAGCTAAATTAAATATGTTAATCTTGGAACTCATTTGCACACTTTTTGTTGGGGATAGAGTACTGGCAAGTCACTTAACCCTGTTTATCTCAGTTTCCTCAGCTGTAAATTGAGCTGGAGAAGAAAATGGCAATCCTCTCCAGTATCTTTTCCAAGAAAACCCCAATTGGGCAAAATTGGGAAAATAATACATTGTTGGTGAAGTTGTAAATTGCCGACCATTCTGGAAGGCAATTTGGAATTATGCCCAAAGGGCTTTAAAAATGCATGCCCCTTGATCCAGCAATACCACCACTAGTCTGTAGCCCAAAGAGATAAAAAAAAAAGTCTGTATAAAAATATTTATAGCTGCCCTTTTTGTGGTGGCAAAAAACTAGAAAATCAAGGATGACCCTGGCAATGGCTATAAGGAATGATGAACTGGGAAGACCTACATGAACTGATGAGGAGTGAAATGAGCAGAACCAGGAGAACTATAGTAACAGAAACTTTGTGGGATAGTCCAATGTAATTGACTTTGCTACTAAAAGCAATGGAATAATCCAGGACAATTTTGACATAGAGAGAAAGAAGTTATCCACATCAAGAGAAAGAACTGTGGGAGTAGAAATCCAGAAGAAAACTTGTGATTTATCACTTGTTTATATGGGTACATGATTTAGAGTTTTGTAATAGCTACTCTATTACAAAATGAGTAATATAGAAATAGGTTCTGAGTGATAATGCATGAATAATCCAGTAGAATTGCTTGTCAGTTCTGGGAGGGGAGGGAAAAGAGGAGGGAGAAAACACAAATCATGTAACCATGAAAAATATTTTTAAAAAATAAAATTAAAATTATATTAAAATAATAAGAAAAGAAAAAAGAAAACCCCAGTTGGGGTCAGAGAGAATCAGACATGACTGGAACTGATTGAACAAGAACAACAACAAAGTAATCAGAATTAGACCTAGGCCATTTAAAATTTTTGAAGATTTTAGCCATAAATAAAAAAATACATGAAAATCAAATGTCAGAAAAATGAGATATAATTTGAATTTTTGAATGAACACGTTTTAATACATTAAGGTATTGATGAAAAATCTAATTCTGAGACAGAATTGTATATAGCAAGTTTATTCAAATGTTCCAGTTTCATGGTGGTATGTTAACCTGCTAAATTGGAGGACCATTTTTGAGCTTGAGATCTAGGTCAAATGGTCTTCTTGTCCCTTTTGATTCCCTCTGCTCCTCATATTTGCTGTTTTAAATGTATTTGTTCATTTGTTTGACATGTTTCTCCCCCCACCTCACCCCCAGTTTTCTTGCTAAGCAGGTAGTATATCAGATAGAGTGTTGGGACTGGAGTTATGAAGACCTAAATTGTAGTAGCCTTACTAGTTGGATGAGGAAATTGAGGCAGACAGGATTAAGTGACTTGCCCAGGATCACATGGCTAATAAGTATCTAAGACCATATTTGGAACTCAAGCCTTCTTGATTCCAGGTCCAGTGTTCTGCCCACTGTATGTAAGTTGTTGGATGACTGGGTAAGCTGTTTACCCTTGCCTACTTCATTTCTCTCAACTATAAAATAGGGCTAATAATTGCACCTATTTCCCAGAGTTACCATGAGGATCAGATGAGAAAGCATTTAAGTTCAAAATAAATTCTTGCTTCCTGCCTTCATTATCCTTTAGAGTAGACCATCTTGTATCTTCTTTATTTAATATGATCTAGGCTTCTTGCTGGCATTTTTACTCTTGCCTTTACAACTCTTTCTCTACATCTATCCTCTATCTCTTCACTATACTATTAGAAGAAGAAAAGGCACTTCTTTTTTAAAGTAACTCTTCCACAACATGTTTAGTTAATCCCAATCTTGCCTGGCTACCAAAGGTTACTTATTGCCCTCTTTGGGCAAAATCTTCACTTCCCCATTAGAAATGTGCTCACTAATAGAGATGTCACCACCATAGATTGCCCTGCCTGGTCCATACGGCCATGTTTTGCTATCAACATCATCCATGCCATGAGAAGCTCTTGGCACAGACCAGGGGCAAATTGCAAATTAATTCATAGTTGTTTAATGCTCTATCTCTCCAACTAGACTGCAAAGTCATTGAAGATGATGACTGTCCTCTGATTATTTTGTTCCCCAGAGTCTAATACAAGGTTGAATATATAGGTAGTGTTAGATAAATGCTGGTGAAATAGATGAACAAAATCATCTCTATTAAGAATATGGAATTGGGAATAGGCAGGTAGGCTATATTTTGAGCTGAAAGGCTTGGGTTCAAATCCTGGTTTGGTTACTTACATGACCTTAGGAGTACTTTCTACCTCAAAATCTATGTTTTTTTTTCATCTTAGTTCAATTAACTTCTAAGTTATTTTTGTTCAGTTGTGTGACCCCACTTGGGTTTTTCTTGGCAAAGATACTGGAGTGGTTTGCCATTTCCTTCTCCAGCTTATTTTACAGATGAGGAAACTGAGGCAAACAAGGTTGAATGACTTGTCTAGGGTCACCAAGTATATGTATCTGGGGCCATATTTGCACTCAGCTTTTTCTGACTCCAGGCCCATGACTTTATCTACTGTGCCATCACACTGCCCTATTCTAAGCTGCTACCATCTCTTAATTTATGATTTTATGGCCATAGAGAAAATGTTTCTTTCTTTAACTGGACATGGGATAAGAGTCAAAAGGAACAACCCAGAGACTAGGCTGTAGAGCAACTACCAGCAGTGGTGGTGACCTTAGTTTGTGGATATAACTTTCTCCCAGTATCTCCTTCCTTTGCCCTAATCACTGTTTATACTCCCACTGGACCCTTCCTTGTTGCCCACTCTCCTCCAGGGGCTAAAATAAACATAAATGTCAACTTTCACTCTTTTAGTGTCAAAGAAATAGAAATATAGCACAAACTATGTATATTTATTAGAGGGAAGGAGCAATGTTTGACATGGGTCACAGGATGAAAAACTGCTGGCTTTCTTCTGAGCCAAAAGCGATGGCTTTTGGAAAAAGACGTATCTCCGACTATATCATAGGGAGAATCATATTTGTACTACCTGCCACACATTGAGGTAAGACTCAAATGAGATAATAACATGCTGTAAAACGGAAAGCATTATCAAAATGCTAGTCATTAGGACATCATCATTATTATTAGTGCAAGGAACAGAAAGAATACAAATGAGTCAGGAGGGATCTGCGTTTGAATTCTGCCACAGACATGTTGCCCCAGTTAGGACATTTTATCTTTTGCACTTCAATTTTTCAATCTGTAAGATGGGGATAATAGCATCTACAGGACCCAAATCAAAGATTTGCTCTAAGGATTAAATGAGATCATGTTTATATAATACCTTGCTGCTTTGCCAACCGTAGAGCTTTTTTTTAACCCTTTCCTTTCACCTTAGAATCAATACTAGGTATTGGTTTTAAGGCAGAAGAGTGGTAAGGGATAGGCAATGGGGGTTAAATGACTTGGCCAGGGTCACACAGGTAGGCAGTGTCTGGGCTAGATTTGAACCTAGGACCTACTGACCCTAGGACTGGCTCTCAATCCACTGAGTTACCTAGTTGCCTTAGAGCTTTTTTAAAAACAACAGCACTTATTGTCCCATGAATTCCCCTAAGTAAAGGTAAAGGGATCAAATAAATATGCTTCAAGATTTTCTATCACTAAGCACTAAGTTATACTTAGAATCCATAGGATGGTCTTCTAATTGTTAGTTGAGTTAGACTTCATGGCGCCATGTTTTGAAAGAGTCACAAAATAGCAAGTGACTTTAATACAAGGTGTCCCAATAGTCATAGTGCAGTTTTAAGGTATAAGAGCTAAACAAGCTTAAGCTTGAATACCTTAAAACTGCGCCGAGACTTCTGAGACACCATGTATAGAAAATCTCAGTAACAAAACACCTTACATCTGCCTTCCCCTATGACCCTCATAAAAACCCAAGAGGCAGTTAATCCAAATAATATCAAGAGGAAAGGATACTGGCCTAGGGGTACACGGCTTAATAAACCAGGTCTTGGAATACTGTTTTTCTCACTCCAAGATCATTACTCTTTCCCACACCTCCTAGTGCTTTCTCATAATCCTTACATGGTACTTGCTTGTCAATAAGGTTAATTTTGTTCCAAACTATTAGAATAATAGTCTCCAAACTAGAGAAATCATGTTATTGACAGCCAAACAGTATATTGGAACTCTACGCTGAACAGTGAAAGAGGAAAGATTCTTCCACTTTTTTGCTAACTTTATTTCAATTCTATCTGGAACGCTGGCACTGTAGACCATCGACTATGCTAATTATATTTCATATTGTCACACTCGTTAACCTCCAATCTGACCAATGGAAAATTCCACCTCATGGGAAAATTCTTCCATCAACCAAGTTAGTTCTGTACTCATTTGGTACAAATATAACTAGTTTAAGGAAAAACTTCAAGGATTTTTTTTTAATTTGAGGACTGTTTCATTTTATTTTTGAACCATTTAGGCAGAATATTTTCTTTACGGAGGAAGGGGTAAGAAAATGGCTTAATGAAGCATAGCTAAAAGCCTGGAAGACAGCTTGTCTTATTGCAGGGCGAGGGGAGGGTACTCATTTTTATGCATCCTTCTTAGTGTAGTAATTTTCCATTTATATAAAATGAAGAAGGAAACCTCTGTATGTACCTGCCTCTATCTCTGGGTCTTTGCCTTTTTTTGTTTGTTTGTCTTAGTCTCTGTCTCTGTCTCTGTCTCTGTCTCTGTCTCTGTCTCTGTCTCTCTCTCTCTCTCTCTCTCTCTCTCTCTCTCTCTTTCTCTTTCAGGAGGGGGTGCCGGCCAAACTCTTCCCTATGAGGCATAGGCAAAACTGAAGGAATCTGACCCTCTTATTAAGCTCAGATTCAAAGCTTTTTTTTTTTTTTACATATGCTGACTATTCATAGGATTAAAGAATTTCTGGGTTGGAAGGGGCTTCAAGTCCCATCTAGTATATATGAATGAGTGTGGTCTTTGCAACATTTCCAAAAGTTGATGCAGCTTTTCCTGGAAGACCTCTAGGAAGGGGAAATCCATTGTTTTCATCTGATACTTGAGGACAGCCCTAAATTAGGAAGTTATCCTCATAGCAAGCCTAAATCTGTCCCTTGACAATTTTTACTCATTGCTCCTGGTTCTGCGTTTAGGACCTCAATAAGCAGAATGACCCCTCCACATGAGAGACCATTAGCTATTTTATTATGAATATAGCATCCCTTCTACTTCATTTTTGTTTCCAGATTAAACATCCTCATTTCCTTCAGTTGTTTAATCATCTTGAAGCCATGAGACATCTTGGTTGTTCTTCTCTTGAGTACTCTCCAGTTATCAACATTTCTTTAAAAACACAGCACCAAGAGCTAAACATGATGCTTTAGATATAATCAGAACAAGATAAAGGCTATAAGAACTATCCCCTCTCTGATCCCAGATTGTACGTTTTTCTTAACACGGTCTCAGATTAATCAAAATGGAACCCGTATCACACTAATGATGTATATGGAGTTTGAAGTCCATTCAAACACCTACTTGGATCCTTTTCAAACAAATACTATGTGGGCCTTCCTTTCTTCCATCTTTCTTTTTATCTTCCATCTTCCATCTTAGATCCCTCTGGTAACTTGGTGGAATACCCCTCTTTAGAGGAACACTTTTAAATGCATAAAATACAATACATAGGCATACAAACAATACCAATTATCTTGAAATGCTGATATAAAAATATTTTTTAAAAAACACTTACCTTCAAACTTACAATTAATACTATGTATTAGTTCCAAGGCAGAGGAACACCAAGGGCTAGGCAATGGGGGTTCAGTGACTTGCCCAGGGTTACATAGGTAAGTGTATCAAAATATTTTTTAAAAGTTCATGGCCACTAGGTCAAGAATCTTTCTCCTAAGCAAAGTAACACTCTTTGGACAGGTATCATATAGTACTCCATTTCTATTATCTTATGGAAGACATATGCTTTATCTTTGGGCTTGTAGTAAAAGAAAATGTCATAAACATATAAAGGTCATTTTGATACCATTATATATCTATTTTGATCTAGGAAATCTCCCTACGTTTTCATATGCTTACTAGTAACCCTCAATCTCTTGAGGAAAAATTGCCTGATACCTTACTGGGCATCAGCTCTCCAAGTATCTTGTTGGTAATCATCAACAAGATCCCTGAAATGTCTGGAGAATTGACCCTAAACAGAACTGTGCTGCTTCAGTATCATTAACAGTTTTCCACAGAATGAAAATGTAAAGATAAGTAGAAAGGGCCAGAAGAGGAGCAAACATGAAAAGGAATGGCAGAAGAGGTGTTTTAGATGTTTAAAAACTTCTCCATTTTGAAAGCTCTGAAAGAACTACAGGGGCACCCCAAGGAAGCCAAGATAATGTTTATGAAGGTAAGGGATAGGAGAGGCAGACTTATATAGTCAATATAAGTAAGATGAAATTAGCACCTGCTTGGGGCACAGCTATTGCCGTAATCTAAGAGTGGGAAAAAAAGTAAATAAGGACTATGATTTTAAAGAAGAGGAAGACAGATGGGTAAGAGGAATCAATTTAGAATTTAATGTGTGGAGGTGGGTGTGAAGTGATTAAGTGAAATAGGAACTCATGCTCTTTACAGATCTGGTTTCAAAGGGGAGAAAAGTGAGGTAGTCCTGTGTGGGATGGATAGTACTTGGGCAGATATCTTTCCTAGAATTCAAGCCAGAAGGGAATTCAATATGTTATTTGGTTCATCTTCCTTTCACAAGGTTGGACTGAGTTCAAGTTAAGCTGGGATAGTCTTAACTCTTATTTTTCATACCCCTTTCTGCCTTCTCCCTCCACTATGTCTAGTTGAGAACTGGGGGTTGCCAATTCTACTTCTATGCTATGACATTTCTGCCATCCATCTCCTTCCCCTCCTCTCACATTGATGGCACCCTCTTTCAGGGTTCATCACCTTGTAGTGTCCTAGTGGGTCTCCTTGCTTCAAGTATTCTTCCTCTCTAATCCATTCTCCAAGCACTGATCCAGACCACTGTTCTAAGGCACAGTCTGGCTCATGTTACTCCCCTGCTTAAAATCTTTAGGAAGTCCCTCTTGTACCCTGAGTTAGGAAAACTCATCTTCATGAGTTCAAATCTGGTCTCAGATATTTACTAGTTGTATGACTCTGAGCAAGTCACTTAATCCTGTTTGTCTCAATTTCCTCACATGTAAAATGAACTGCAGAAGAAAATGGTAAACTATTCCAGTATCTCTGTTAAGAAAATCCCAAATGGGATCACAAAGAGTTAAACATGACCAAAAAATGACTGAGGAAAGTAGCACATTTAAGGCTCTCCACAATCTGACCCCACCCTTGCAGACTTATTTCCTCCTATTGTGTAGCCTACATTCTAGCCAATTTAAACTACTAGTTGTTCTCTGAGCTTAGTGCTGCATCTTCCTCTTCATTTGTTCACTAGTAGATATCCATGTGTATGTGGTATTCCACTATTGCAAGGTTCTTAGAATCTGGTTGGTTCATCATTTATTCAGATCCACTGTTCGTGGGCCCTAATTTTCCTGTGAAACCCTCAATACTGTTCAAAATTTAATTATGTAATATCATTTAAAGCCAAAAAGGTATTTACTTCCCAAAAAAGAGTGTAAGTTAAACAACAAGAGTTATTTGTGCAGAAAATACTTTCATCACCCCACATTACTTTCTTTTGATACCATTAGTGTTTATTTCTTTTCTCATTTTATTTTCCTCTTGCATTTTCTTTTTTCTCTGCTATTTGGGCTTTTCTGTATCCCATCAGCTCCTGCCTAGAAACTCTTTTGTAATCTTCCCTTTTCAGACCTTGTGTGCTGCTAAGATTATACATAATGTTCTGATACAAGAAGCACCTGAGCTTTTGGTATATGAATTCCAGAGGCTTTCTGTCTTAACAAGGGAGTGTCTCTAGGCCCCAAAGGATTGTCGAAACATGAAGATCCTTTATAGAAATCTCTTACACTAAACATATATTACTTTTCCTCTTTTCATTCTTGTTTAGTAGATTGTTGTGTCTGACTCTTCATGACCTCATTTGAGGTTTTCTTGGCAAAGATGCTGGAGAGGTTTGCCATTTACTTCTTCAGGAAATGACTTCTTAGTTGAAGAAGGATACTGTTAAGCTGAATGGTACACAGGATGGAAATCTGGATAGTAAAGAGGCTTGAATCCATACTATATGAAGGCTGGTTGAAGGAACTGGAGATTTGGGGCTGTTTTTAATCTGGTAAAGAGAAGACCAGGGTGATGTGGTAGCTGTTTTTAAGTATTAGAACTCTCCTATGGAGGAAGGATTAGACTTACTTTGTTTGGTCCCAGAAGACCCCATCAAAAGCAATCATTAGAAGTTGCAAAGAGATGAATTGAGGTTTGATGGTCACCTAACTGGTGTATGCTAGTGTTCCTCCTCACCCTGAAACTTTGCCCCAGGACTGCTACCTGGATCTGCATTTGGGCAATGCAACAAGAGTCTTGCACTTAGAGCCAGCAAAGAGACCTCTTTAATTTCCTTTCAAACAGCTGTCTAACCCCCTTTACTATCTGTGGCTGAGAGCTTGGGAAGTCTTGACTGCTGCTTTACCTATGCCCAGGGCCTATCGCCATGGTGAGGCCTGCTCTACTTCTTCCCTGATGCACTAGATCCATCACACCAGCCTTCTAAGTTGTTTTAGGTTGGAACATTGCTTCATGCTTTCTCTTTGTGAGTGTCCTGCTCCAGAATTCTTTCTGAGGCATTATATCTTAGTTTAGTGGAGGATAATTTGGTAGAGATCAGATGAGCCTTGTATCTTCTCCACCATATTGGCTTTGCCTTTTGAGATTGGTAAATATATTTGATAATTAAAGTTAATATATTCACAAGGTTATTTTGGTGAGAGTACTTTGTATTTAAGCTTTACTACACTACATAAATAAGAGTGATTTGGGGAAATTTGTTCCTAACACAGCTTCTTCTATATTAATTACCAACTTTCTGGAGAGAGATGGACTACTAAATCACCATCCTCTCCAATTCCACAATTGAATCTTTAAGATAGGTTTCTAGCACAGATGTGCCTTTTTCACATGGAGGACATATTTGTTTAGCTTGTAATAATGGAATCCTATTGATTTGTCCCATATCTTGGGATTTTTAGATAAAAAGCATCTTGAAAGTAAAGTTGATGATCTAATAAAGAGTTGTTCATGTAGAGTTTTGTAGGTGCAAAAACAATATCATTAAATCAACAATTGATAAGATTATTACATGGATCAGGTTTAGCCCCCTGTTCAATAATTTATTTAGTGATGCTTCAAAATTTCATTACCATCCATACCTCAGTTGCCTGAACATTTCACAACAGCATCTGGCTGCTTCATGGAGTTTAAAGGACAAATAAAAAGATTCTTCTTAGCTAGAAATTAAGGTATTAATTACCCTTTCAAACCTTCAAAGATTCATAATTCATTGGGGACAAGTACGTATTTCATTAATTCAGCTCATAACCTCTCTATGTTTCAGCAGACAGTCTTTAAGAGTTGATCATTACTCGGTGGCCAACTTTCTATTGAAAATTCAGACTGGTCTGGAGCTAAGGATGTTGGACATTAACATGCCAATAATAAAAGCTTTTATAGCTAGAACTTGTGCTCTGTTGACTTAGTTTAGGAGAGAGCCAAGAAGAACTTCTAAGCCAAAGTTCCTGGAGAAACTTCTATGATGAAGAATCAGAATAGGACTTGAGTGGAAGAGTACATTCTAATAACGTTTTTTTTTTTAAGTGTTGATCTAAAATGACCTACATGTATCCAATATTCTGAATACTCTTTCAGGATTATTCAGAGATACCGATTCTCAGGGCTGTCTTGAGCTCAGGCACAATCTTTTTTTTTTTTTTTTTTTCCCCTTTGGGGCCTTTTGGCTAAGTGAGAAGAACTATTGCACTCTTACTAATGGAGGTCTGTGAATGTATGTTGTTTGAGTCAGAAAATAGTATTGCTGGATAAAGTTACCAAAATGTGTTTTAAGAGAGGAGAAAAAAGGAGTCCTGGGAGTTGTTGAGGCAGGGAAAAGTAGGAGACGAAGATGACATTTCCTTGACCTTCTCACAGCAATACATAATTAATTCCCTTTTCAGAACTAAAAAATCAACCATAGGTATCAAAGGAAGCAAAATTCTGTTTTTGTGTTGAATGCAAGACTTCAGACAGAACCAGGGCAGAATTTGTTCTTAACAAGTAGGAGACTGTATTGTAAGACCTGACATTTATAGAAGGCATTCTAAGGTTTGAAAAACATTTTATATACATTTTATTATTTGAGCTAAAAGGAAAAGGGTGATATTGAGTATTTTTCCGTATGAATAAACATATGACAGTTTTGGTCAGGTTTTGTTTCTAGCAACAGAGGAATTTTCAATGTAGGCAGAAAGCAGCTCTCATTTCATGCATAAAAAATGTAAATGATATTGGATTTTTACCATAAACAGGGTGTTAGAATGGCACCATTTTGCATAGTTTCTTTGTGATGCTATCAGGGTTACTGGCAAAGAAAAAAATACTGGAATGAATGATATTTTCTTGTTTTTGGTTTGGCTGATAACTTAGAGCCACAGAAATTAAGAGGCATAGAAGACTCCTTAGATCACTGAGCTTTTCCTTCTCCTCGTACAGTTTTCTTCCCCCTATTTTTTGCAATGGTTCTTATTGCTACGGGAACTCATTTAAAGTGACATTTGGCTAAAGAGAACAGCCAAAGATCTTATTATACTCTTATTTCCTAGCAGCTGGCCCCCTGAATTTCTCCTATGGGCATGAAAGACATTGGCATGTTGAAGCACATAATCCTCGGCTGTCCTTTCTAGCACAAAGTAGTATAGCTCAAAACTCAAATACTCTGGAAGTTAAAATGTGACTGCAAGGTGAGAAGAAAGTAAGTAGGGAGGGGAGTAAGGTAAGGGGATAGTATTGAGTGGGAGCTGGGATGGCAACTAGTATTACAAAATGTGCCAGAGATGAAGACTATAGTGGGAAGGAAGAAACTGGATGTTTCTAATGAAAGGTTTTAGAACAATGTGTATCATGATTCTGCTACAGGGTTTTTCAAAGGTTCAGTTTCAAGGTTACATATATACTATTCCACTGTCCTACAAACTGACAGCAGCAAGACTATTACTTAGTAATAGTTACCAATTAATAATATATAACTACTTAGTAATAATAAGGCATTCCTTTCTTCTGAGGATTAAAGTCAAGATTAGCTACCTATAGTCTGAAGGCAAATTATAATAACTCTGAAGCTTTTGGAAAATTCTAGAGGAGGCAGCTCAGTGGCACAATGGATAAAGCACCAGGCCAGCTCTTTCTGCTCTTCTGTCTTAAAATTTAAATTAAGGCAGAAGGTAAGGGCTGTTTTTTTTAAAAAAGAAAATTCTAGAGAGAAAAAAATATTCAAGAAATGGTCCTCTATTTTTATCTCCTTTCCCCCCAACTCCTATGTCAAGCATAAACCTACCCATTCTGAGATCCACTGAAAGACCCTGAAATTTTGAAAATAATTTTTGAATGAATGAAAAATGAAGTGAAAATTTTGAAAAAGGATTTAGTAGAAATGGAGGAATCTAGTGAGCTGGTGGAGGTCCAAAGAGAATACAAAAGTTCACTTTTGAAGTTGAAAAGTTGAAAATAGATTTTACAACTATACCATATGCCGGGCATTTTTCCTGACACAGGGGGATACAAAGACAAATATAAAAGAATTCTTGATCTCCAGAGTTTACATTCTTTTGGAGGGAAGAAAGACAAGTATCTATAAAACTTATACAAAATGAGTACATTTTGAGGAGGAATACCTTCCAAAGGGTAACTTTGGGAGATTAGGAGTTAGAGGAATGAGAAAAAGCTTCATGTTGAAAGTGATGCTTGAAGAGTTAGAAAAAATTACAAGAACATGAATCATGTAACCATGGAAAAAATTTTTCTAAAAAATAAAAAAATGAAAATAAAAAAAAGAAAGTGATGCTTGAGCTAAGTCAAGGGATTCTAAGAGGAAGAGGTGAGTGTATTCAGTGGGAGAAACCAGAGAAAAGATATGGAGACAGGACCACAGGATCATATTTAGAGCTATTTTTTTAAAGAGGAGCAAATTGAGGCACAGAGTTTAAGTGACTTGGAAGGATCACACAGGTAGTTAGTATCTCAGGTGGGATTTGAACTCAGATCTTCCCACAAGATTAGTTTGTTTGTTTTTTTAATCCTTACCTTCTGTCTTAGAATCAATACTGTGTATTGATTTTAAGGCAGAAGAGTGGTAAGGGCGAGGCAATGGAGGTTAAGTGACTTGCCCAGGGTCACATAGGTAGGAAGTGTCTGAAACCAGATTTGAACTTAGGACCTCCCATCTCTAGGCCTGGCTCTCAATCCACCGAACAACCCAGCTGCCACCAAGACCAGTTTTTTTGTGTTTTTTTTTTTGGTTTTTTTTTTTTTTTGAGAAAGGGAACTATGGATGATAAGGCTGGAAAGGGAAGTGGGAACAGTTGGTAAAAAGTTTTGCAATGCAAAACTGGGTATTTGACATTTACATTTTCTTATAGAGACCACAAGAAGCCACAGTAGTTTATTAATGGTCAATGGAATTATAAGAAAATAAGTAGTATGTTCTTTGAGGCCAGGAATAGGCATCTTCATCTTTGTATCCCTAGTATCTAACATGATTTTCACTTGGTAATTGCTGGATTCAATGGAAAATATTAGGTAAAGCAAACTCATGAGAAAGGGCTTAGGTTCTTGAGATGATTTAATCTAGTAAAGAAAAGCAAAAGGTTACTAAAGAGTAACAAATTAATTTCAACCAATTTTTTAAAATTCTGTTTTGAGTGGAGACGGAGAACACTTGAATAAACTTTATGTGACTTAGATAAGTCACTTAATGTCTCTTGGGCTCCTTTTTCCCCCTTTCTTTTTTCTCCTTTAAGTGAAGTAGTTGGACTAGATGATCTCTGAAGCCCCTTAATGTCTGTAAGCTCATGAACTAAATACAGAAAACTAAAAATAACAAGTTCAGAAAAGGAGTAAAGGAAAATGCTTTTCCTGTTTGTCATTTGTTAATTTCTTTGTGTCAACTTTGTTTGGTGTTGTCTTTTCTGGGGGTTAGAATATTTCTCATTCTGTATGGTTTTTTTGTCATTGTTGTTGGTGGCCAAAGTGGGAATAATAGAAATTTAAAAACACCCTTGAGATTCTGCAATTAAATTCCTGAGGGAAGTTGTGGTAACTGAGATAGAGATAAGAAAGAGAGAAATCAGCTCTAAACACTTATGGATATTCACTTTCATTACAAAACATGCACAATGCAAAGCATGGCCATTTTCTAGGGGGAAAAACTTTTTTTTACTAGGCACATGATTCTAATAATGGATGATCATTCAGCAAGACAAAAACCCAGCAGTGTAAGTTATTCAGCTCAAGGTTAAATAGACAAAGTAGCCCTCATAATTCTTGTTTTTTCTCACTAAAAGTCTGTGATCCTGGAAATGTCCTGCAGATGAGAGCTGTCCCTTGAGGAAGGCAGTTTTTGTTATCTGGCATCTCCTTAAAGGTTTTGAGTTATAAAGCAATTTGATTTCTTTTCCTCAACCTAGAAGAACCAGATGGAGAATATGAAAATGTTCTTCACATATCAATGGCATCACTGAGAAGCAGTGGGGACAGATGATCAATCTGCTACCCAGCAGGGTGAACATTTCTCACCTTCCTTCTCAGTTACATGAACTTAAAACAGAAGCTTCTTGGTTGATGCCTTATTGTTTCTGCTCAGCGGCCTTTGGAGAACATGTCAAGACATTTTAATTAAGGCAGCTGAACAGAGAACACAAGAAGTTCCCACACTTGTTTCTTTGCTGTTACAGTCTCTTTAGAGGGTGTTTGTCTTAGGGGGATATTGTCTCATGTTATTAAATAGGACACCAAATATGTGTAAGTGTATTCAGTATGCGAATCAACAGAAAGAAAAGAAAATAGTTATTGGATGGAGAAATTACTTTTCCTTGCCCCCTCAACTACTTCTCTCACTTTTTCTTCTTTTAGTTTCCTATGTGAGTTTTCTATTCCAACCACAATGATGTTATGGAATCACAATTTTAGAGTTGGGTGAGACTAGAGGTCATCTAATCTAACCTCCACATGAAGCATGAATTATCTTTCAAACATCTCCAAGGAGTCATTTACCACCTATATGATGACATTCAGGGAACTTCAGTTCTCCAAAGGATGTTTTGCCACTGTACAAAGTTGCAAGTGAGACATTTTGCCTTTGTTCTGTCCTGGAAGAATGAGATGCAAGGAATTTCCTAAGACTGGGGGAAAAAGATGTTCTCGTTACTCTAGGATCAGAGCCCAGGAAGAAGAGAAGTAGGAATGCTTCTTAGAGCCAATCTGATACAGCCTTATGCTTTTTTCTCCAATGGAAAGAGAGTAAGACAGAAGATGCCAAAGCAGAACTGGAGACAGAAAGAAGATTTGGTTCTTTCATGCAGAAGAAAGAGACTGGAAGCAAGAAGACCAATCGTATTGCATCTTTTTTTCTGCCCAGGCCCCTCAACTAGATTGTAAACCCGTAAGAGTCAGAAATGGTAACCTAATACATTTTAAATCTAACCTCTCTCTCCTATAGTGCCATCCACATCATAAACACTCAACAAGTATTTGCTAAAAATAATGGATCTGCTTGCTACAAGTCTTTCCCACCTAGTCCAACCTTCTTTCAGGGGCCAAAATGATTTTCCTAAATTGAAAATCTGACCATTTCACTTCACTTCCTCTTCTCCTCAGCTGTACTCAGTAAATTTCAGTGCTTTCATATCACCTCCAGTATTAAATACAAAACATCTATTTCATAATCCAAGTCTTTCATAACTGCTCCCCCACCATCCAGGGTTCTTTTTTAAAATCTTACTTTCTGTTTTAGTATCAACTCCAAGAAAAAAAGGGTAAGGGTAGGCAAATGGGATTAAATGATTTGCCCAGGATTTCACAGCTAGGAAGCATCTGAGGTCAAATTTGACCCCAGGTCTTCCTGACACCAGGCCTTTCAGTCTATTCACTGTGCCCCTTAGCAGTCCCTCTGCTTCTGATCTTATTCTTAATTCTTATACTTTATTCTCCATTATATACTTTATACTCCATTATACACATTATATCCCATTATATACTTTATGCTCCATTATGTACTTATACTTTATTCTCCATTATATACTTTTAAATCCAGTGATTATTTATTCCACAAACAAGACAATCCATTTTTCTCAGCTCTGAGTATTTTCTTTGTCTGTCACTCTATTTCTCTCTCCTAGTTTCTCTGATTTCTTTCAAGTTCAACGAAAATCTTACTTTCCAAATGAACCCTTTCCCAACTCCCGTTAATTCTAGTTTCTTCCCTCTGTTAATTATTTCTTATCTTGTCTATGGCTTGTTTCTAAATATGTCAGGATGTTGTCTCTCCCATTACAGAGTAAGCACATGTTGAGTCAGGGATTGTCTTTTGTCTCTTTGTATCCTCATTGCTTAATGCAGTGCTGGGCACGTAGCAGATGCTTAATGAATGCTTACTGACCATTGGCCAAAACTGACTTATTTCAAATATTGTCTACTTTAATAGGACCCCACAGATGACATTTGTTGCATCAATTCTGGCTACTTCATACAAATAAATTTAAAAAAACAGGATTCAAACTTACAAAGTTCCCAATATCTTCTAAACAAAAACAAAACATGGGTATGGACATACAGCTACATAATATGCTCTCCCCCCTTGTTATTTCTTTAATATTGTATATCTTGTTCAAATTTAAATGATATTTTGCTATTTGATTAACTGACTCTTTGTCCAAAAAATCATTTAAATATAATTTTTTTCATTTAAAAACAACTACCATAATGTTAAAAAATTAGTAGGAAGGCCATAAAATTATGTGTTACCTTGGGTGGACAAAGACAATCATTTTCATGCCATGTTTAGATTTACTCTTGACTCTTAAGAAAATGTACCTGATGAAAACATACTCAGAAACTCAAGAGACTCAAATGGGATCTGTGCTCAATATGGATATTCACTCCATTGATGCATCCTTTGTGACTCTTGTCCATTTCTTCTCATAAAAGAACCATAGGAGATCTTTCAATCTTCCTTGATTTTTCTTGAGATTACAAGACTAACTATGGGGCACTTGGGTTGAATACTTTGTTTTTGCTACGTGAACAATCATCTTCTTTTTCCATCATCCATTTCCCTCATGGTAGCTTTACCTTTCTTTTTTAAAGTTCCCTGTTTGGTATATGTAGCAGCCTGTTATTAAGCTCACCATTGACCTCTTCATTCACCTCTAACATTAGTTTTCAGTTCTTCTTAGTTTTTCAGAGCCTACTGCATTCTATTTCACACAGCCATAAAAATAATATTGAATGACTACTGGTATTAAAAAATATGGACCATTGTTTCTGAGAGAAGTTCAGGGACATTAAAAGAACTTTACAATTTCCTGAAGGCAATCTAGTTTGCTCTCCTGTTTCTTTTAAATTCTGAGACCCACTCATCAATTTGTACAGCCTGTCTCAGATATATACATACTCTTAATAATAATATATATATATACACACACACATATATAATATGTATATACCACAGCGTAATAAATTTCATGATATATACATGTGTATGTATAAACACCTACTGATAGACAATCTATAAACTATTTAACTTCAAGTCATAATTTCAACAATAGACATTCTTAATCTACTTGGTTTTTCCTTTCTGTATAATTAGGCCAAACTCTTAGAGACTATTCATCTCTTCCGGGAAGTTTGGCAGTGTTTCAGGACTTGATACAACTAACATGATGTTATCCTCAACCAAGAGCATCTGAAGCGCCTCACTGTCTAGGTTATTTGTCTTCAACTTGGACTCTGTTTTGGATCTCTTTTAGCATGAGGCGAAATACCTTTAACCAGTATTTGTTTTCCTCTTTTATGCCTTGTCTAGTTTTTATTGTCTCAGAGTCAGTGAGCAAGATTCTCTTTATTGTTAAATGTGTCAAGGAATCACAAATGATTTTGATGTATGGTTGGAAGAAGTCTTATTTGAAGAGGATCTTTAAGACAACATTTTCCTCTACTTAATAAAGTACTAAAAATAATAGACAGGAAATAAACACTGTAGTCAATTATATAATGATAGAGTTTGCATGTAGATTATTCTTACAAAACTTCATAAAATGAGAAAAAATGCATATAGGTTAGTAGTTATTTCTTGGTTACTTTTTTTGTGTTAATGAAATCCAAGATTCTTTTCATGCTATCCTTTATATTCTTCCCATCCTTTATACTTCTTGTTGATTGACTCCTTAATCCTCTCACAATTGCTACATTCAGCATAAACCTCTTCTATGAACTCTTGGTTGCTTTTACTTTTTGTCTCCTTAAGTGCCAGATCTGTGCTGTCTATAATATGTTAGGAATTGTAATATCCCCCTTCAAGAGTACTGACTCAACTGGTCTTCTCTGTAAAAATGGCTTGTTATAAAAATCTTTGCAGATCTTTTCCATATTCCTTCTGCTTGTTTTCCTCTTTTTTTAAATCCTCAAATACTCCATTGATGATTGCTTACTCGGTCTTCTAAGCTTTTTAAAATTAGTTTTCCTCTCCATTGCTTCTCTACTTTATGAGATAATACTGTTTACAAGTTGTCATCAATCTTCTCTGTAAAATGTTATGAGTTTATATTCTAAATTCATGTTCTCCTTTATTATTATCTCTCTCTGCTTGGTTAAGTAAGCTAAGTGTTCATTGACCAAGGTATTCATATTTATTGGTCTTCTTGCTATAATAATTTATATTAAGTAAATTTCTAAATGAAATTATTATAAGCAGTGTTGATGTTTTTTCCTATACCCATTACCTGTGGGGGTAATAATAGACTGACTTCCCATGGTAATTGTGAAGATCAAAAACAATAACTGTAGAGCACTTAACAAAGTGTCTGGCACATAGTTAAGTACTATATAAATGTTGTTGTTCAGTTGTTTCCAATGTTTGTTTCTTCATGACCCTGTTTGAGGTTTTCTTGGCAAAAAACATGGGCATGATTTGCCATTTCTTTCTCCAGCTCATTTTACATATGAGAAACTAGGCAAACAGGGTTAAGTGACTTTCCCAGGGTGACACAGCCACTAAGTGTCTGAGATTACATTTGAACTCAGGTCTTCCTAACTCTAGGCCTGGTGCTCTCTCCCCCAGCTGCCCTCATGTAAATGTTAGCTATTAGAAGTAAATGAAAGTTTACCTTAATTGTCACCTTCTGGTTCTGAAGCATGGGAGAGTAAACTCTTCCCCCCAAATTTTCAAGGGGGTAAATCCTTCTTTCCTCTATATATGACTCCTTCTCAATACCAGGCTTAGATGAGCCTGTATCAATGGAACATTGACCAACGATCCAGATATCATTGTGATTTCTGGCCAGTCTAGTCTCCTTAGGAGCTTCCTCTGCTTTTGGCATTTCCTGCTATATATCCTCATGGTGGTAGAGGTACTGGTGGGAAATTGTGTGGGTATGCAGTCTGGGGAAGTGATTCTGACTTAATAAGAGCATCCTGGTAAATATTAGTTCATTATTTCAAAGTTGTGTTTTCCTTCTTAGGTGAGGGGGAAATTTCTCATCCTTATATGTTTTCCACCTGCTTGTGGTATGGCTTAATGACACAGGAATGAAAGATCCTGCGGTGCCATATCTCCATGACACCATAGCACCACCTCTCAATCCCTCTAACCAGAGTTCAGCATAAATCCATGTACCTTCTAAATGTTCAGTAAATGTACATTAGACTTATTTATTATATAGAGTTCATATAATTATTCATATTTCTCTTTGGCCTCCCTGTGTCTCCCTAAGAAAAATAAGTTCAGCCTTCTAGCTCCCTCTGCTATTTCCAAAGCACTAAGAACAGCAGCAGAATCCAAACACTGTTCCTCACACTCCAGTGGCACTGGAAAGTAGACAGAGCAGTAAGAAAACAATACAGTTTGACTAGAAGCTTAGAAACCCAGAAAAGTCCACATTCAGGCTCTTAGCCCCTCTAGTTCTTTAGCTAAGATAGAGGGAACCAAAAACTTATTTTGAAATAAATATTCTCAAGCATGAAAAAAAAGGCCTAAGACAGTGCTACATATAATCACAGGTATTCTTTGTCAGCACCATTTCAATCAAATTATAAGGGGGAAGACTGAATGGATGTGTAATACTAGCAGATTCAGTCTGGACTGGACCAAGTATCATAGCTTTACTGAAAAAAGAAACCCTAGACCATCAGAGTGGCTGGACAACATGACTTAAGAGAGTTTTCATTTTCTAACTGCTTTGATTCAGTGTGGGTAGAATAGGGACTTCTTACCCCTTTTAGGAGATCTCAGAATTAGATAACATTGATTTTATTTTCTTCTTGCCTACTGATTTGGACTGACACTCTCTCTCTCTCTCTCTCTCTCTCTCTCTCTCTCTCTCTCTCTCGCTCTCTCTCTCTCTCGCTCTTGCTCTCGCTCTCCCTCCCTCTCTCTCTTTCTCCTTCTCTGCACCCCCTTCCCCCACCAAAATCCTTCTGATATGGCCCAGCTCTTTTTCTACTTCCATCATCTTAATGTTCCAGGTAAAAATATTTAGAGAAGTAGAATGAGTAGACATTATTACCTGGCTTACAAATGATCAGTCAACAATAACCTTTATAAAATGATTACTAGGGTTATTCCTCACCTGCTATTGAATACATACAGTTTAGGGGGAAAGGTCCCCCTTAAGGGGGAGAGTAACTGGCTATGCAATAGATACACAGGCAAATTGCATCATCTTAGCTTTGCCACCTAACCCCCTTCTGTTTTTCCTGCCTTTTTTATCTTTTCTCTCTATTCAGTCTTTTCCTTTATGGAACTCTATTTCCTTTTCTTCTCTTTTCATATATCTGTTAAGTTGCAGCAACATTAAAAAAAAAAAAGAATGATTGGATAAGACATTTGAAATGCCCCTAAGGGAAACATCAACAACAAAGTGGTTGTGTGTCTGACACAGCATCAGACTATTATATAAGGGCCTGAAGAACTGTTGTAGAGTGGGAAAGGCATGGGATTTGGAATCTGAAAAGTTGTGAGTGAATCTTAGGTCTGCTACTTATAAGTCACAATCTTTTGGCGTTTCATTTCCTTGACTATAAAACAAAGAATTGTACTGGATGATCTCTAAGGTCTCTTTCTGCTCTAAAATCTATACAACTGGAATTGTTGATCATGAATAAAATATAGTGCTTTACGTTCAGAGGCCTTGGGTTAAAATCTCAGCTCTGGCACTTACTACCCTCCCTTCACCTTGCCAGGGCTCATCTGAAACACGAGGGCATTGAGCTTGATGGCTTGTAAAGTCCCTTTTATCTCTAAATCTATGGTCCTATGAAGTTTCCCAAAGTGCTCTACACATCTGACTTGATCACAGAATATTAGAACAAGAATAGTTTTTAGAGATTATTTGATTGAATGCTCTCCTTTTTCAAATGGAGAAACTAAGGCATGGGGAAGGGAAATGAAGTGTCCAAAATCACATGACCAGCTAAAGGGTAGGATGAATTGAGAAACCACATCTCCTGCCTACTTGTTTGCTGTGCCCTCTTCTATCCTACTTTGCCCCTTACAGCAAATGGACATCAAATGCAAACTCATGTCAAGTCGATGGCATTTATGCCTGCTATGCACTTATGGGTCACGTTTAATTATTGTGCATGGGAGACAATAAATGGTGGAGATAAAAAGAAAGGCAAAAAGCAGTCCTTGCCCTCAAGGAGCTTGTAGTCTGCTAGAGGGGACAACGTGCAAACAGCTATTTACAGACAAAATGTGTGCAAGATAAATTGGAGATTGTCTCAGAGGGAAGTCACTAGCATTGAGGGAGACCAAGAAAGGCTTCTGGGAAAAAAAGTGAAATGTTAGCTGGAAGTTAAAGGAAACCGAAAACGAGGCCTATGAGGAGTCAGAAGGAAGTAAAGAAGGAGCAGGGAATAGCCAGCAGAAATGCCCAGAGTTAGGAAATGGAATGTTTTACATGAGGAACAGGAAGGAAGCCAGTATCACTGCATCACAGAGGAGAGTAACATTTTAAGAGACCAGAAAGCTAGGAAGCAGTGAGGTTAAGAAGGATTTTAAAAGTCAAAAATAGATTTTACATTTGATCCCAAAAGGAATAGGGAGTAACTGGCAACACCCCCAAAACTATAGTCTTTTTATTCTGTCTGTGAGGCCAAGATGGTCATGAATTCACTTTATATCCTTAAAGGGAATCATGGAGTCCCCAAATGCACATACACACTAAGAATAATCCGCCCATGAGTGTACTTACCTACATATCCTGGAGTGCCACATGCTGTAGACATGACATCTCCTTTACCTTCCATTTTGGACAACCCAAAGTCACTGATCATGATTTTGGACTCCTCATCCTGGCTGTAGTACAAAAGGTTTTCAGGCTAAGGTGGGGAGAGAGGCAGAAAAACAAATATAAAGATCTTATAAATCTGGGTGAAGTCTGAGAGAAGATGAATGTCTAATGCTTGAGGCCAAACATGGGAGGGAACCTCTCATTCAAAACAATTTAAGATTTAACAAAGCCATTAAATTATAACATGCATAATATGCTTGAAAACTGGATCTTTCTTGGGGTTAGCCTGAAGGCTTCCTAGAATTACTAATTTTCTTTTTTTTAAATAGGTACAGCAATATAGATGGGAGACTGTTAATTCAATTCCTCTGCTAGCTGAAGAAGAATTATTATGCAATAAGACCATTCTTGTTATAGATTTGCTTTTTAAGTAGCAACCATGATGATGATCAGGAGAAGGAAGCATAATTAATTATGTCACATGATTCTATTTTCTCTTTCTACCCTCAAGTGTCTTTTTAAACAATCTTATTTTCATCTTAGAATCCATATAATGTATTGGTTCTAAGGCAGAAAAGCAATAAGAGCTAAGCAGTTGGGGTTAAGTGACTTGCCCTGGGTCACACAGCTAGGAAGTATCTGAGGCCAGATTTGAATCGAGGACCTTCTGTTTCTAGGCCTGGCACTCAAACCATTGAGCTACCTAGGTGCCACCTCCATGAAATGTCTGTTCTACTTCTGGAACTGCCACTGAGATAGATGGGAAAGTCACATTTATTAAGAGGTATAAGTAAGTGACTCTCATGCACTGAGAAGGAATGAAAGAGAATGCATTTATTAAATGTTTACTGGGTGCAAAGCCCTGTATTAAATGCTAGGGAAAGATGAAAAAAAAGAACTCACTGCTCCCAAAGAGATTATATTTTAATAGGGGAAGACAACACATGTAAGAGAGTTGAGCTACATGGCAAATTCATACATTTTTGCTGCATTCCATTAATTTTTTCTCCCTTAGAATGTAAGCTTCTCATGAGTAGGAATCTATTCATTCTTTGTATGAGTAGTACTAGCACAATGACTGGCATATGGTAGACAGTCAATAAATATTTTTTCTATTAATTGATGATGTTAGTATTAAAATTCACTTAATAAATGATTAATTATGCTGGGCTAGATTAAGTTCTCTTTACTTTCATGATTTCCTACCAACTTCCAAAAGGGTACCAATGTTTTCCCCACTTATTGCTTTTTCTTAAATAAAAATTTATCAGATTCCAGGAAAGAATAAAACTATTCTGTATAAGGTGCACATAATTGTCTGAGAGAGAAAGAGAATGTTATACTAGAAAAAATATCATAGTGGAGTGAGAGCCAGGTCTAGAGACAGGAGGTCCTGTGTTCAAATGTAGCCTCAGATACTTCCTAGTTAGATGACCCTGGGCAAGTCACTTAACCCCCGCTGCCTAGCCCTTACTGTTCTGCCTTGAAACCAATACGCAATATTGATTCTAAGATGGGAGGTAAGGGCTTAACAGAGAAAGAAAAAAATCAGGGGTTCAGTGGAAAAGAAATACTACCCTTCTCTTTACTTTCCTAGTAAAATAGGATGTCCAGTATCCTAAGGTACTTCTTGCAGTGTCTGAGGCTTTTGTTTGCTTTGAATGAATAAACACCACTGGCCAGTTTCATTTTATGAATATTCTCCTAACCCAGATTCACAGATTCACAGAGAAATCCATGGTGGGAAATGATGAGTACTTGCTTTCCTTGTTCCTGTGTATTTTAAAATGGGAGGATTTCTTCTCCCCAACAACTTATTAGGACACAAAAACTATGTAAAAAGGCATTAAAAAAAAAGGTAGGGGGAGAAATCCCTAGTTAGCTCTTCTGGGTGATTATAATCTTTGTAATTTGGGATTGGGAAGTTAAGTAGATTGGTTTATTTCTCTTAGAAGTTTATGAAAATATCATAATCCAATCTTATCCTCCTTCACAGAGGCCTTTTTTTTTTTTTGAGATTACAAAGGGACGCTAAAATGGCAGTGTTCTACTTTTGGCAACTACATGCTGTGAGTTTGATGGTCTAAAAGCTTCCATTCAATCCAATCCAAACTGGAAACACTTCCCCATAAAGACAATGTGGGAGTGAAATACAATATAGATCCCATACAGCCAATGTTTCTATCTGTCTTTCTAAGAGGAAATAAATGTTACCCACCATGATACGGCCTATAATTCTCCTTAGAAATTATTTTAAATGAGTACCAATAATCAGCCCACTCGCTCTACTCCTACATGGCTACTAACTTGGCTCTTAAAAGCTGCCTGCTGTGTTTGGAAAACACAATCTGATGGTGGGAAACACTTCCTAGGTGTGCGCCAATGGATGGGCTTATTTAGCTCAGTGAAGGATTTTAGAAACCCTCCAAGGTGTGATAATCCTTCTCAAATCCTAAGAAACCTAGCAAGAACTCATGCTGTAACCCCAGCTCCCCAAAGCTCCCCAAAGTGCATATTGCCACAGCCAGTAAGGGAAGGGCCATGGGAAGATAGTGAGAGAGAGGGGAGAGAGACAGACAGACAGACACACACCCACACACACACAGAATGTACATTACTCTATAGCTCTGAAAAACTACAGACTACCACAATTTCCTGCCTTTGAATCAACCCCAGGGTACCTCTTAAAATGCTATTTTGTCAGCTATATAAAATCTGTTCCTGGGTAAATTACTTAACCTCCCTGGGACCCATTGTTTCCATCTGTAGAATGAGATAGTTGGACTGGACTTCTAAAGTTGCTTCCAGCTCTGAAACTATGATGCTATGATCTTACATTAATGAGAGAGAGAGAGAGTGTGGCTTAACGGACAGAGAGCCAACCTTGACGCTGGCTCTTTACTCTGGGCTAATCATTAAGTCTCTCACAGTGTCCCCAGATAATTCTCAGATACCAGTTATAGAAGGAATGCTGACCTGCACTGCTAGAGGAGCTTCCATACTGGGAGCTCCATATATTAATGAAATCATAAGCCTGACAAATAAACAAATAGGAAGCAAATAAAAATGAGTTAGTATCCAGTCCATTAGATTGTAAGATATTCTTAGTGCTATTTGTCGTTGCTGTTTAGTCCTGCCCAACTCTTTATGATCCAATGGACCATAGCATACTAATGGTGCCCATAGGATTTTCTTGGCAAAGCAACTAGAGTGGTCTGCCATTTTCTTCTCCCATGGATTAAGATATAAGATGAAATGACTTGCCCAGGGTTACACATCTAGTAAGTATCTGAGACAAATTTGAATTCCGGTCTTCCCAACTCATCTAGTTGCCCAGCACATAAGTAAATGCTTAATAAATGCTAGTTGGTTGAATTTACCTGTCTGTAAAAATATACAACTATGTGAGTATGGTGCAGATATGCCATATGAATAGGATAATCATTATTTTTTTTAATGTGTCAGAGATGCTTTATTTGTGTTGTAGAACCAATACTGTTCAATACGATCTTAAAATGATCATCCTGGTTCATTTGGGAACTTTTTAAAATCATTTATTAATTGAATAGGATAATTATTAAGGATTGTGACATTTTACTACTTACCCAATTAGGAGAAATGGGAATTGCATCCCAACAAACAGCAAAGAATTATAACATAACTTTCATTCACTCCACTGCTACATTAAATGTCCAATTCCTCTACTGAGAACAATTTCCTTTTACAACATATTGTACTGCAAAATGGATGGGATGTTCCAGGAAAGATGGCCTTACCTTGAGGTCCCTATGTACGATACCCATCCTGTGGAGATAGTAGACGGCATCCAAAACCTGGCGGATTAGCGTACTGGCATCTTTTTCGGTGTAAAATCCTTTCTCCACTATTCGATCAAAAAGCTCTCCGCCAGATACACTGGAAAATACCACAGAGCAAAAAAGTCTGCATGAGAATTCCTGCTGATTTTTGCTGGGAGGGGGGAAAACCATAGATATAAGATCTAAATAGCATTTCCAAAGTGCATCTGGCTTTTTTTCAGATCATTCTCCTATTGTGTATGAGCTTTTATAGGTCAGTGTTTCTGGAACACAGGGCGTGGATTTCCAAAGGTGAAGTAAAAGGAGTGAAAATGAAATAAGTTCCAGTCTTAGTTATCATCTTGCCTTTTCTGCCACCTTGTTTGGCACTGTACATGCATGTACATGCAAAATTATGATCAATACAATGACCCCTCACGATTTTGGAGGATTGGTGATGAAACATGCTATCCCTTACTGAGAGAGGGTGGATTCTGGAGGCAAGACAAGATACACACACACACACACACACACACACACGTATAAATAGCCATTGGTGATATTTATTTTACTCAACTGCATATATATTAAAGTAATCTGTTTTTCTTTACTTTTTTTTATTTAAAGAAAAAGGTAAGGGATGCTACAGATGAGGAGTTGTATACTACTTCAGAGGAGGTCACTGTTGTTAGTTTTACTTAACTGTCCTTTTAAAAATCTTTTTTCATTTTTTACAAGAGACTTCTCACAAGTCAGCATATACATATAGAAATGTAACAATACCAAACTCTACCTGGGCCTGGGGGATTAAAATTTTACCCATCTTTAGTGTCTGGCTCAGGCACCAATTCCTTCATATACTGAGCCTTTCACTTTTACTCTCCTTATTTTCTTGAGCTTCCATAATCCTTTGTACCACTGGTAGGATCTCAAGTATGAGAGGTATATGTGTTAACTATGGACTTAAATACTTAATGGTTTTGGACATAAGAAGAAGAGAGAGAAAGGCTCATTGAATAATATTGGTTAGAGAGTATCTAAACATGACTTTTGCATACTAGGAATTGAGGGAATTGTAAAATCTAGAGTAGAAAGCAAATGATAACCATGGACTATTTCTTGAGGAGATTTTCTTGGTAAAAGCAAAAACAATGCCATTTTTTTCAAACAGCTTAGTCATCTTGGACAAAGATAAAAAGATGGAACACATTCATATTATTATTTTTTCAAAATTCACACTTTCTATGAAACAAAATGAAAGAGATTTCTGTGAGTTATTGAGGCCCTAAAATTGCCTATAAATAACTTCAACTATCCTAAGAGATAAAATAAAAGATTTTCCTTAGGAGTAACACAGACAGAAAAACAAATGAATGGAATGCATTTTCTGCAAGTCATGGCAATTAATGGGTAATAAATAACACATTTAAACCTCATTTTGCAAAAACTAATAAAGAAAGAAAGAAATTATTACTGCCATAAAAATATCCATAGGCTGGAGACTTTTCCATTATCTAATCACTAGGTAGTTCAGCATATAGTCATGCTAAGCAATATTCTGAGTGGGTAATAAGATGAAATCTCTTTCCATAGAAGCTGGGAAAATGGGTAGGAGGCATGTTAATGTTGGAATGGAAATGAAAAGTAATATAAAAAAGTAAAAAGAAACTGAGAAAAGACCCAAAGCAACCATCTTTACTACTACAAACACTTGGGATATTCTAGACATCCATCTTCTAAAACAGGAATTCTTAACCAGGAGTTGTAGACTCCCCAAAAGGCCTATGGATAGACTTAAGGGGGATTTTGTGAACTTGGATTGGAAAAAAATTACAATTTTATTTTCATCAACCTCTGACTGAAAGTTAGTTTTTTCTTCAATTATCTTTAAAAAAAATCATCAGTCCTAGAAGGCATCCATAGGTTCCACCAGATTGTAGAGGGAGGTCCATGACACCAAAGATGTCAAGGACCCCTATTCTAAAATAAGGGTTAGTTATCTTTAACATTAGGCACTAAGGTTTTGGGACTTCTCATCTCCTTTAGTCCTGACAAAAGCAGGCTAGTGTCTAGATGTTTCCAGCACTCCAGATTGCACTGAAATAGGATACCATATGAAGCAACTGTTGGCCAAGTGGAGAGCTGCTTTAGTTTTCAGCTTTCAGTTTACTTGCCTCAGGTCTCCCTCCCTCATTTTGGGAGGGATACCTCTGTCTACCCCACTGGTATTTCTCTACTCTGGGTTCCCAGCATCCTCATGCTGTTTGCTTGACTGCTCTGCCAATTGACTAGTATTTTGCTGAGTATTCAGTTGTGTCTGACTCTCTGCTCTTTAGTAAAGATACTGGACTGGTTTGCAATTTCCTTCTTGAGTGGATTAAGGCAAACACAGATTAAATGACTTGCCCAGGGTCACCCATCTAGCAAGCATCTGAAACTTAATTTGAATTTAGGTCTTTTTGACACCAAGTCCAGCAGTCTATCCACCAAGTGCCTAGCTGCTTCCAACTACTATTTATTAAGTGCCTTTTTGTGCCAGGCTCTGTGCTAAGCCCTGAGGATTAAAAGAAAAGCAAATACCAAAGATACCAAAAAAATATTAAAAAAAAACAAATATAAAACTGGTCCTTCTTTCCAGAAGTTCATAGTCTAATGTTGGAGACAACATGGAAACTATTATGTACAGGCTAGATAAATTGGTTGTCTCAGAGGGAAGGTTCTGAGGACTAGAAATAAAGGAGGACTAGAAAAGGCTTCTGCTCAGGTCCTTGCCCATTGAGCCACCCATGTTCTTCCTCTTATTGGCCTCATGCCAGACTCCACACTTTTCCCAGTACCCATCCCTACACTCAGTTATGTGACTTTCCCAAGGTCACACAAAGAATGGGTAATGAAACCAAAATTCCAGTCATTTGACTCCAAACTTGACATTCTTCCTACTATTCTCTGATACTGTAGCTATCCTGAGGAGAGAGGATATAGGAGCTAATGAAGAATGGGGGGGAAAGGGCAAAGAGATAGGGAGTGGGGGAGGAGAGGAAAATTCTTCTATTCTTGAAATCACTGTGGAATTGGGTATCAATTACAAAGTGCAAAGGAACAAGGTTGTTTTGAATCATTCTAACCTTTCCCAGTACATTGGATTGCTTTCATTTATAGATTTACTTTCTATTTACTGTCCATTATAAGGGGTAACATACAATATGTATCCTATTATGTGCAATATAATATACAATAACCATATGTTTTCATTCTAAATTGTGTCTTGGCACTTTCAGCCAGAAGGCACAGAAATTTGGGGTTATTTTTAGTATAACTCAATATTAGTCTACGTAATTATAGAAAACTTGGGATACATGCACATGTGATTCAATTAACCAGAGAGTTTTCTTCTTTTTTAAAAAAATTATTAATTTTTAACAATAAAAAATTGAGTTCCAAGTTCTCTCTCCAGTCCCTCCCCAACTCATTGAGAAGGCAAAAAGTATATTAAATTATATATGTGAAATCATGCAAAACACATTTCTACATTAGCCATATTCCCCACCTCAAAAAAAAGCAAGAAAAATAATGAAAGTGAAAAACTATATTGTTCAATCTGCACTCAGAGTTGTGATTCTCTCTCTTGAGGTAGATAGCATTTTTCATCATGACTGTACTGATCAGTCTAGCCAAGTCCTTCATTGCTGATCATCATTACAATATTGTTGTTACTCTGAATGATGATCTGAACCAGGGAATTTTTTAATGAAACTGTTGTATCATTTTCCCTTTCCAGGTCATTGGGCATGATGAAACCCTTAGACAGGTTTTCTTCTCTTGTTCTTTTTTAACAGACAAAAATGTTATTAAAAATCTTTTGTTAAAAGTTTTGATATAGCATGAAAAGGCCAACATGTTGAATTTTCATGAAGTTATATAGTCTATGGGTTGTTGGATCCCTAAAATGTTTTAAAATTTATTTCCTTGTTACATTAAATTTTGCAGATATTTCTCTCTTTTCATCCTCTCCTTGCTCTAGAAAAGGCATCATTTGAGCCCCTCAAAATATATAAATAAAACCGTTTTGTTTGTTTCTATTTGTCAGTTCTTTCTCTGGAGATGGATATGCACAACTTATTCTTCAAACAATATTTCTGTTGTTATAAATCAGTAATGAAAACCAAGGTCCCAAATCTCTCTGTCTCTCTTTTCCACACACACCCCCTCCCCAGCATATATAAGGGTGTCTATGGGCATATATACACAGTGTATAAAAGATCAGCCTTGAAGTTACGAAGACATGGGTTCAAGAGTTGCATCTGACATATGCTAATTTGACAAATCACTTTGATTTTCCTAGGATCCAGATATTTCTCCATGTAATACAGGGATAAATTGTTGATCTGCCTAAATGGAGGAACCTTTTTATATCAAGCATTTCTTACTATGATGAATTCATAGGTCCAAACATCCCATCCCCACCCCCAATTTCCACAGCATATATATTTAGACTCTCTCCCCAAATCATATTCTATCTTCTTTCCTTTCTCTTAGACCTTTCCAGAAAGCCCTAAGAATGCCCAGGAATGAAAGTATCTACCTTCCACATGAACCAAGTTCAACAGAATGGCTTTCCTGAATAAAGCTGGTTTTTATGCAAAGCTGTCTCACCCATTTGCTTAAGCTTTTATTCATGAGCAGGTTTATTCTATTAGGCTTTGACTTAGGGCACTCATATTCCTCCCAGAGTTCTCTTTCTCAATGCCAGAGAACTTAAGGCTTGGTTTTATGTAACCCACGTACTTAGAGTTTTTCCTCTTCTCCAAATCCCACTTTAATAATTTTTAAGAGATTAAAAAATAGAGTTTCATGATGTCTTCCAAGTTTCAATCAGTTTGTAATTGAAAATTACATTGAAATTTTATTAAGGAATACAAACATGCCTTTTCCTTGATCATTCTATTAAGTGAGGATTTCTTCAGTCTGAAACCTATTTTTTCAATCCCCCAAAAGAAGAGTAATGGCACCCTTGTCCTTTCTGCTTTGGCAAAATTCTTATATGGGTATTGTGTGCTGCTTTAGAAAAATTACTGACAAGATGGATTGATTCCAGACAAGGGTCATTGGGATAATAGAGGGCGACTCAAAACCATATTGAAACCAAACCTTCAGTTGAGGAACTAAGAAGGTGGCTCTGGAGGAGAGGGCATAAAGCTAGTTTTAAGTACTGTTTATAAAATGTTTTTTTACGTAGGATGTAAAAAGGAGATTAAATTTGTTTTACTTGACCACAGAGGATAGAAGTAGAGGCAGTGGATCTAGAGTCAGGAAAACCTGAATTCAAAATCTAGCTTCAGACACTTGTTATCTAATCATTTCAGTTGTGTCATATTCTTCATAACCCCTTTTGAGGTTTTCTTGGCAGAGGTATTGGAGTATTTGTCATTTTCTTCTATAGTTCACTTTACAAAAGAAGAAACTGAAGCAAACAAGGTTAAGTGACTTGCCCAGAGTTACACAGCTAATAAGTCTGAGGCCAGATTTGAACTTGGGAAGATGAGTCTTCCAGATGCCAGGCCTGGCACTAAATATACTTTGCCACCAAGCTGCCCATTGAGTTAGCTAAAGCTGTTCAAAAGTGGAATGGACTGCTTCAGGAGATAGTGGTTCTCTCCCATTTGAAGTAAAAGTCCTTCCTGATCTCCTTTAATGCTAATTCCACTCCCCACCCCCCCCCACCCCCACCCCCGCTATTTCAGTTAAACTGTATACATCTTGTATGTATGCTGTTGATTGCATGTGGAATAATAGACTAAAAAATTAAATCTTTTTATTAGGAAATATTCATCCAAGAGTTTTAAGCAGAGGTGAAACATGATCCCATATGTGACAATGAAACACTAATCTGGTAACAGTGTGGAGGATGGACTGAATTGGGAACAAAGTAGAGGTAGCTAGAATTGTTGGGTGGCCATTTTCTTAGTACAGTCAACTATCCTAAGGTTTTGTTGTTCAGTCATTTTCACAGGCATCTGATTTTTCATGATCTCATTTAGGGTTTTCTTGACAGCTCATTTGACAGAAGAGGAAACTGAGGGAAACAAGGTTAAGTGACTTACCAAGGGTTACATAGCTAATAAGTGTTTGAGGTCAGATCTGAAGTCAGAAAGTTGAGTCTTCCTGATTCCAGGTCTGGCACTATCTAGCTGCTCATCCTAGGGCAGAAGAGTGTGAAAGAATGGAAGTTAGATGTCAAGGAGGTTATAGATAAATAATTGACTATACCTTATAACTGATTGGATATGAGTGAATAAGAGAGAGGAAAAATTAAAGATAACCACCAAGGATCTGAACACATATCAACAAAAATAAAAATAACTCCTTTTGGTGGAAAGAAAGTGTATGACAGATGTGGTTTCCTACACATGTTGTTCAAGACAGTTGTGTTGATAAACTTTGCTTAATTGCTTTTCTTTGTTATAACAATAAAAGGCCTTGGGGAGATAGAGGTGGGATATAACCCCAATGAATCCACTAAATCTTTTTTTAAAAACCTAAAATAGTGATATTTTGATGAGGAACACATTTCGAGAAAGGGATAGTAAGTTGAGTTTTGAACAAGATGACTCTAAAGAGCTCTTGGGATCATCCTCAAAACAGAGATAGTAGAGAATATAATATCCCTCCTAATAGAGGAAGGATACTTTCTCTCTCCCCCCATAAAGCCTACCTAAATTTGCCTCTTTGCTACTTTTCAGCTATGGCCCTCTGGCTCTTCTGCTTTCTGGGATCGGGAGAACAAATCAAATTCCTATCCCACATATGTGAGAGCCCTTCAAATACTTGAAGACAGAAATTGTATCCTCATATTTCCTCCCCATTCTCTTCTCTAGGTTAAACAGCCCCAGTTCCTTCAACCAATCTGGTTGCTTTACTATAGATAGGCTTCAGTTTAAGTCTTTCTTAAAATGAGAACAATACAAAATACTTCAGATTAGATCTGACAATGATCATGAATGAGGGAACCATTGCCTCCCTATTTCTGGAAGCTATCCATACACCTCTAATTCATATTGAACTTTAAGTTCACTAATCTTCCACCCCAATTTTTCTTCTCCTCCTCTTCCTCCTCCTCCTCCTTCCTTACCTTCTGTCTTAGAACCAAGAACAGTAAGAACTAGACAGTGGGGCTGAAGTGACTTGCTGAGGGTCACACATGTGGGAAGTGTCTGAGGTTAGACTTGAACCCAGGACTTCCTTTCTCCAGGCTTAGCTCTCTCTACACTAATTCCTTCCATAAGGTAATTAAAAAAAATAAACCCTTACCCTTTGTCTTGGAATCAAGACTAAGTATTGGTTCTAAGACAAAAGAGAGGTAATGGCTAGGCAGCTGGGAATAAGTGACTTGCCCAGGATTATACAGCTAGGAAGTGTCTGAAGCCAGAGACTAGATGTGAACTTCATGCCTGGCTCTCTGTCCATTGATGGGGGGCTAGCTTCCCCCAATTTTTTTTCTGAATGACTGCTATCTAATGACTTCCCTGTCTTACACTTGTGAAGCTGAATTTTTTGTATCTAAGATTAAGATTTTACATTAGTCCCTATTGAATTTCATCTTATGTGATTCAGTCCAAATGCTTTAGACTAGCAGTGGTGAACCTTTTAGAGACCGTGTGCCCAAACTGCATCTTCAAGCTGCCTATGAGTTCCATTGCATTATCCCAGACAGCAGAGGGAGGAAATGCTCATTTGGTCTGGGCAGAGGGGCAGGGCATATGAACATTGTCCTCAGGCACAGTGGAGGGGGAGAACAGAGCAGCCCCCCTCTGGCACACCAACACAGCTCTAGCCCGTCAAAGTCCATTTGGATTCTGATTCTGACATCTAGTGCATTAGATGTCCCTCTGAACTTGGTGTTATCTGCACATTTGATGAGCAAGCAATCATTTATACAAGTAAATAATTACCATTAAGAAATACAGGCTGAATAAGTGTCAAAAATGCTTAGCATAATCAAGATTAAGTAGACTTAATCGATTTAAGAGAACAAAGTGTTCTTAAGCATTCTAAAAGAAATCTATTTACATAATGATGATTTAGATTCTAATTACAACTCATTCTTATGTGTTCATTAAAGTAGGTCTCTGATGGGCATTCTGCCTTGCCACAACTTGTTAGTTTAGTTCAGAACCTGCCAAGAAGTAAAACAATATTTTCTTCTGTGTATCTTCTTCCCTAATTCATAGCACCACAGAATTGAAGAGTTAGACTGTACCCAGATGGCTCATCATTCTTTTCTAAGAAAGTCATCCCTTCAACATCCCCAAGAAATGGTCCTCCAGTTTTCACTTGAAACTTAGAGCAAGGAGGCGCCCACTGCATCTGAGGCTGTCCATTCCATTTTTGGATAGCTCTAATTGTGAAGAAATTCTTTGCTTCATCAATTTCATCCTATTCATTCAGTAAGCACTTATTAGGTGTCTACAGAAATTCAAGGTACCATTGAAGATTTTGTTCATAGCCTTGTTAAAATTCAGCTAAATTGTATGTAGTGCATGCTCCTATTCCACCAGGCAAGTAGCACTGTCAAAATGGGAGACGCTGTTCACTGCTTCCTAAAATAAGGATGCTTGCTAGCAGGAAGCAATATTGCTAGGAGGAAGTATGTGAATATGATCTTCCTCAAAGCCCTTGATATGGATTTCGGTGGTAGTCTCTAAGTTTGGAGAAATAAATAGATAGCAATTTAAGAGACTTGCTTCATAAACAAAACATTGGGACTGTGTGAGTGCCAGTTCAAACCTTATAATGTCTCCTCAGTGCTTTCTTGTGTTTATCCTGATTTTCTTGAGTTTGGTCCAAACCACCTAGCTCTCTCTGATATATTGAGAATAGCTGATGAATTCCTATTGAGGCTATAATCAGGTACATGTTGGTCTGTTCCCTGTGTGCCTTAGGCTCAAATTGAAACACAGTTCTTGGGGATGGGCCTCAGGAAAACTCTCTCCATCCTTGCACTATGTAATGTGTGATAGGTATAAGGAGAAATGAGACCCAGTTATGCCACTGCATAGTGTGAGAGCTCTAGCCAAAAGACAGAAAAGATCAGAGGTGAGGGAGCAGGCAAGCCTGGATATCCCCCAAATCCCAGCAACTACTAAGGTGATTTTAGATTATATGACCATACGTCTAATCTTTAGAATGCTGGAGAGTACTCTGCTGTGGGCAGACTAAATCTAAAGTACTGAGACTAGTTCTAGGAGGACATAGCTTAATAGAAAAACAATAGCATGAATGAATATTCAAAGGACTGTCATGGAAAAGAGGGTCATGTAACTCTAGAAGGTAGAACTAAGACCAATAAATGGAAATCTGAGAGAGACAGATTTTGGCTCAGTAAAAGGAAAATTGTCCAAATAATTAGAACGGTTGAACAATGAAATAGATTCTATCATGTAGTGGTGAGTTCCACATCACTGGAAGAATACAAACAGAGACTAAATGACCATCCATTTGAGCAACAGTACAAAAAGTATCTGGCATGTAGTAGGCATTTAATAAATATTTTATGATTTGTTGATGTTAAAGTAGAAAGTTGACCAAGTAAATTCTAATGTCCTTTCCAGCATTATTATTCAAAGCTTAAGGGAACAGCCTGCAGCAGCTCAGAAATATGGGGGAGCATATTAAGGATCTTAAGCCCTCTGGGGGGGAAACATACATGTAAACACCTTGAAGTGAAATTATTAACATTTTCTCAAGTCTAAGAAATCAATAAAATAATAAATCAAGCATCAATTTCTAGCATTTGCCAATTGCCAATGTATAAATGCTCACTCTGATAATTTAACGATCAGCTCTTGTGAGCCAATAGAAGCTGGCCCGAGCACACAGCCCCATGTTCTAAATGGATAATCCAGGGAACTGTGTTAGATGGGCAGTGTAACCAACTCCATAGGTGGGAGACTATTCAGCCTGCCCAAATCAACCTCTTTGGCTAACAACCTAACTTACCTAAAAAGTCCAGATAATAGAGGTCCTCCATTATCCAGATAAAGTATTGTGTTTTTTACTTCTGAGCTGGCTAATTAGTTTACATGATGTGGAGGAGCTGACATGGGACAGCAATCAGATGAAAAGAAGTTCTTCATGTAAGACCCTGGATCAAAGCTATAGCATAGCCCTGGAGAGACAGGGCAGACACTCATGTCAGGAATGCATTAGAGTCAGGTCTGCCAAAAGGGACGAGGATGGACTAGACTCTGAAGGCTTCTTTCTGACTTGGGATTTTGTGACCACTGTGATGAGTATGGAACTTTGGGGATGGGCATTAAGGCAACTAGCTGTTGCCATGGATAGAACACTAGGACCTGGAATCAGCAAGATATGAGTTTAAATCCCATCTCCGACACTTCATCAGCTGTGTGACCCTGAACAAATGCTTAGTCTCTGTTTACCTCAGTTCTCTCATCTGTAAAGTGGGGATAATAATAATATCTACATGCCACCTGAGAGGAAAAGATGAAATAGGCCAGTGATTCCCAAAGTGGGCGCCACCGCCCCCTGGTGGGTGCTGCAGTAATCCAGGGAGGTGGTGATGGCCACAGGTGCATTTGGGGGCGGTTGAATAACTGTAAGGGGGCAGTGATAGTATGTGACAGGAGGCACTCAGTAATATTTTCTCTGGAAAGGGGGTGGTAGGCCAAAAAAGTTTGGGAACCACTGAAATAGGCCATCTGTGTAAAGTGCTTTGTAAACATTAAAGCCCTATCTAAATGCTAGGTATGGTTATAATTTGGACAGCTAGGTGGCACAGTGGATAGAATGCTGGAACTGAAGTCAGGAAGACACACCACATCTTTCTGAGTTCAAATCTGGCTTCAAACATTTACTATCTCAGTAACTTTGAGCAAGTCATTTAACCAAAGGCAAATAGCCTCAGTTTAACTTAAGTGTAGTAGTTTACACTTAACTGAGGCAAACAGTCTCAGTTTCCACATCTGTAAAATGAGTTGGAGAAGGAAATGGCAAACCACTCCAGTATCATTGCCAGAGATGAGTACAAAACCCCCAAATGGGATCACAGAGTTGGACATAACTGAAAACAACTGAACAACCACATGATTATAATTAGCTTTTATCATTATTATCAAGTGGGAAGGAGAAAGATCAGGGAGAAATGGGGATTTCAAAAAATCCCAACACCAGAGTCCACTTATTTCTTCGATTAAATATGATTGCCTCCTCTGCTGGAAAGCCTATGGGCACAAGCATAAAATTTTACTGATTAAATTATTTAAAGCAACTGATAATGCAGCCTTTTGGAAAGCAATTCAAGAGTTGAGAGATTCTTGAAGCACAAGAATGACCTGTGTAGGTTGCCTCCCTTAGGGGCTTCAGGTGCTACTAATTATCTGAAATGCCTTCAAAAAACAGTCCTACTGCCTTGCTTCTAATTCTTGAGTAATTCCATGATTTTGTTTTCTCAATGTTTGGTTGGTTACTCTTTTGACAAATGTCAAAAGAGACAAATTGTCTGAGAAAAAAAAACCCAATGAATTCCCACCAAGGAAACACAAGCTGTTTTTCAGACAGGTTATGTTACAGCAAAACTGACCAATATACCCATTTGTCTTGGCTCGTCTGTTATCAGTTATTCAGTACTCCCTGAAAGCATCTCTACTTGATGGCACAACTGGAATGGCCCCAACATGGAAATACAACAGCTCTGGTGGCTACCAAAGTAAAAGCATTGAAGAGAAAATAGCTGGCCACAGAACACAGGCACAAAAATGCTATAAGCAGGTTGGGTAATGAAACCCTGCCAAGCTTGATATGGGAGTAAAAAAAAAAAGGATTGTTCTTACTCTGCTAAAGATAATATATTTAGGGCTGGAGAGCAACTTAGGGGTTATGTAGGCTCATTTAACAAATAAGGAAACTGAGGCTTAGAGAATATGTGACTTGTCCAAGGCCACAATAAAGTGGCAGAGCAGGATTTGAACCCAGGCCTTCTCTCTCCAAATCTAGAACTCTTTCTACTGTATCACTACAGAAAAATCCTTGGACATAAAAAAAAAAAGAATACAAGAAAAACCACCTTTAAAAATTTCTACATTGTTATGCACTTTTACTTTTCAAAGCTCTTTCACACACATAATATTTCTTTCTCTCTTAATTCTTATAAAGTCCTGTGAGATAGGAAATGAACTTGTAATTGGTTCCATTTTATAATGTTAATAGCAGCCAGCATTTATTTAATACCTACTATGTACAAAGTACTATGCTAAGTGTTTTATAATATTTCACTCAATCCTCAAAACAATCCTGGGAGGTAGATGCTATTATTCCCATTTTTCAGCTGAAACTGACTCCGACAAGGATTAAGTGATTTGTCTATAGGTTCACATAACTAGTAAATGTCTGAGGCCACATTTGAACTCAGAACTCCCCGACTCCCACCGCAGTGGTCTATCTACTGTGCTATGTAGCTGGAAAACATAAGGTTTGGAATGGTTGTTGACATGGCCGCATAGATAATGACTGTGTCTGTGCTTTTTGACACTTACTTTTGTGTTCTTTTCCTCTATAAAATATGGGTATGGGTGAGGTAGGAGGAGGTGGACATACAGGGCACAAGGTGGAGTTATAATTAAAGGGAAAGAGGGAAGAAGGACCTAGAAGCATAAAGACAAAATGGGTTGAAAATCTCAGTTTCTTTAATGGAAGGATGAGATCCTCTGCACAGAGTGACCAGCAGAAAGCTCTGCAGAAGCCTTGGTGGCTGGCATCTTGCCCCAAGACCTCTGCAGCTCAAAAGGGCAGCTGCCAGAGCTCATTGCAGACTTAAGCTGCTCCCTCTCACTGACAGCACTGCAGAAAACAAAGGCTATCTGCATTATTACTCACTTATTCAGCTCTGCTGAACAGTTCTTCAAAATGCCTACAGGAGAATTTCAATCAAAATCAGCTTATCCTTTTTTCCCCCACCTCTAGCAACTAGTGCCTACTGCCAGGGCTTTGGAAGCAGAAGGGCCAACTTCTTTGGGGTGGGGTTATGAAGAGGTGGGGGGAGAGAGAGAGAGAGAGAGA
>NC_058134.1:171467568-171682559 GCF_016433145.1 Gracilinanus agilis
ATATATATATATATATATATATATATATATATGTATGTATGTATGTATGTGTGTGTGTTTACTGAGAGGGAGGAGGCAAGGGTTTCTTTTTTTTTTTTTTAAATCTTTACCTTCTGTCTTAGTAATAACTCTTAGGTAGAAGGTCAAAGGCTAGGGAAACTGGGTTAAGTGACTTACTCAAGGGTCATACAGCTAGGAAGTATCTGAGGTCAAATTTGAATCGACATCCTCCCAAATCCAGACCTGGTGCTCCCTTCAATGAACCACCTAGTTGACCCAGAAGGGATTTTCTAAATGATTGCCAAGCTTCTTCCAGCTCAAAATTTCTATGGTTCATGGATGGGGGAGGTCAAGGGCAAAGTACACAGATAGGGAGAAAAGGAAAAAATAGTGTTTTTCCATTAGTTCAAAGATGTTGGGTGTATCTTGGTATGACTTTACACATGGTGTCATTTTAAAAAGCACCGAAACTCCAGTAAGAAAGTGAAAAAGCTCCATGCATTTTTTAAACTCTTCTCTTCTGGGATAGAGCATTGGACCTAGAATCAGGAAGATCTGAGTTCAAATCTGGCCTCAGATATTTCCTAGCTGTATGACCTTGGGCAAGTCAGTTAACCCTGTTGGCTTCAGTTCCTTCATCTGTAAAATGAGCTGGAAAAGAAGATGACAGACCATTTTATAGTCTCTGCCAAGAAAACCCTAAATGAGGTCTTAAAGAGTCAGACATGACTGAAATGATTGAACAACTACAAAACATGACTTTATTTCCCCTTTGCTTCATGTGTTATAGTAGTTATAACCCCACCGCTTGGGTTGCTTTCTGAAGGCTGACTATCCCTTGAGTCCTGGAACTTTTTCCCCCATTTTCTTCAGGCAAATTTGCAAAAGATTTGTACAGGAAAAAAGAGAGAAACAAACAACTGGATGTAGTCATTGACTTAATCAGTCAAGGCAAAAGAAAGGAAAAAAGAAAAAAAAAGCAGCAGCAAATAAAAGCTGAGGGCAATGAGAAGAACCAATTTCTATCAACTAATGCTGCAGTCAATAACACAAGGAGAACATGTCCTTCTAATGATTTTTAGAAGCAAATTCCTTGGTCATGCTTTATTACTATAATGATGATAGAATACTTACTAGAGAATGAGACATCATATTTATTCTCCCGGTATGTTATCAGTTATAATCCAAACTACTTAAAGGGGGATTAATGGTGGCTTTAATTTTTAAGCAATTTAAAACACTTCACTGTAAGGCTGATATCCAAATTGCAGACAATCACAATCCTGCTCCCTGCAGAAGAACTGATAAGAGAGGCTGTGCTGATTGGTTGATATTACAGCAGTGTTCTAACGTTTGCATATATTTCACTGCTATCCTCAAAAGATCTGCATGTACCAGTTAGCTGGAATAATAATTCAGATGTGACTAGTGCTGCAGATGTACCAGTACACAACAGATATTTATTAAAATGACTTGGGGCAGCTAAGTGGCTCAGGGGATAGAAAGCCAGGCCTGCAGATGGGAGATCCTGGGTTCAAATCTGAACTTGGATACTTCCTAGATTGTGTGACCCTGGGCAAGTCACTCAACCCCAATTGCCTAGCCCTTGTTCTTTGGTTTTAGAACAGATACTTAGTATTGATTGTAAGTCAAAAAGTAAGGGGAAACCCGGCCTCAGCCACTTCCCAGCTGTGTGACCCTGGGCAAGTCACTTGACCCCCATTGCCCACCCTTACCAATCTTCCACCTATGAGACAATACACCGAAGTACAAGGGTTTAAAAAAAATAAGGGGAAAGAAGGAAGAAAGGAAAAGGGCGGGGGGAGGGGAAGGAAGAAAGAAATGACTTGCTCAATCATCTAAGGCTGGATTTGAACTCAGATTTTCCTAATTCCAGGTCCAATGCTTCACTGACTCTCAGTGAAATATACCAACACCATAGGTATTTATGATAGTATAGACAGTTATGCTATAATGCTTCTTTTGAAAATGCACATTTATTTTGTGTCTGACAGTTTGAGTATATTTCCTCATCTGAGGGATTTTGATAATGATAATATTGCCACAGGAAAGCAGGCTAACTAATACCCTACTGTTTGTAAGGAAATATGAAATAGTGAGATGGTCATGCCACCTTTGGCTCAAAGGACATACTTTATCATTAATACCTAAGGGTCCAAGGCTGGGTCATTCAACAAGAAATACAAAACAAGGCATGAGGGCATCAGCCAAAAGTTTAACAGTGCCATTCTTGTTACTTTGACTCTTTGAACCCAGGATGATACCTGCATGTAGGTATATATTCCTAGCACCTGCCTTTTTGTCCTCCTGGACTATGGACCCTGTGTTTTTGCTTGGGCCTAAGGTATCTGCTATTTGAGCTTCTAGACCTTATTCCTTATAGTCTTCTCTCTCACTTCTGCCCCAGTCCTTTTTTGAAGAGACTAAGAGCTCTATTCATACAGGGAATATAAACAGAAGACTTCCAATTGAATAAAGACAAAATCACAAATAATTGCTCAAAAACACTAAAGAAACAAAAGAAGCAAAGAAGACATTTAATAGCTTCAATAGCTTGAGAAAGATTCCTTTTGGATATGGTCTATGAAGTAGACATTTTGGGTCACAGTAGCAATATACCTTAGGGAGAGGGTTCATTCAATAACTCACCAACCTTCTGGTTCATGGTGAAGACAGAGAAATAACACACAGTGAAGCAAACTTTAGGGACAACAAAGAAATTTGACTGACTAAAGTCAGAAATGGAAGGGGCAGCTAGGTGCTACAGGGGATAGAACACTGGGCCTGAGTCAGGAAGATCTGAGTTCAAATCTGGCTTTGGACACTTACTAGCTATTTGACCCTGAGCAAGTTACTCTATCCTGTTTGCCCCAATTTTCTCATCTGTAAAATGAGCTGGAGAAAGAAATGGTAAACCACTCTACTGTCTTTGCTAAGAAAAACCCAAATGGGGTCCCAAAGAGTCAGAGACAGCTGAAATGACAACACCAACAAGAGGCGGTAGGTCGAAAACTCTGGGAAGAGTGAACAGTCTTTCTTCAAACTTGAAAGCACTGGTTTTCCTTTCAGAAATCTCTATCCTGACTAGTAGAAATCTGGTGAGCTTTTTATGAGTGACCACCTCCAGCTAAAGAGAAATAAACAGTGAACAATGAAGAGGAGTTACTAGGACTAGAGCTGGAATGGAAGCAAAGCTCCTGTTCCCTAATACTATCTGTCCTGTTGATACCCTTATTGCATCCATGGCACTCAGCCCATCGGCGCACCAAGTTCTAGCCATGATTATTTTTTGGTAGAAATTCTACACAACAATTTGAACTGGACAACTCTATCGAAAGCCATCTGGGTAAATGAGGAAAGGACAGAGTGTTGAGAAACAGTATTCCTTTAAAAATAATCATTTCTTAAATGTATACCTAAACACAGGATTTAATCCCGATAGAATGGATTTGACAGCTAGGATTATACTGTCTGAGGGAGATTTCTCCTTTACATATAAAGCAGGGATGGATCAAATTAAAGGCGGCAGTATGGATGTCTGTTTTCTATTTGAGTGCAATACTTGCCTTACAATATTAAAATGTCATCAGTCCTAATTTATAGGCCAAGAAAAAATCCTAGTCAACAGTTTAATGGCAAGGCAACGCATATGACAAATGCATGGAAATCCAAAGTTTAAAGGTTCAGCTAAGAGAAATCCTTCTGGGTATATTTAGAATAAGTGACCTGAAGTTAAGGGGAAAGTGAGAGTTGATATTGTAGAGCCAAATTTTTTAAAACTGTCTCTAAATTCATCATTATATACAAAGTGATTTAAATAAAATCCTAGAAGACAAATGGTTCTTTACTATTACGACACATAGGATACCCAAACCATTTTTTGTTAAAGATAGTAACTTACTTAAAACTAGAAATTCTACATAGTACATGTTATCTTGAGTATGTATCCATAAAAAATATTAGAAATACAAGCAAATGTTTTCACCTTCAATATACTTGAATTGTATGCAATGTGCTAGAAAGTAAACACTATGTGGGTATATATGGCTATATCTATATAGATATATACACACACAAAACCATCCTACTGAGCTGTGTCTATTCTATGGGAAAAAATATGGTCAATAGCTGAGGCTTGGATAATTTTGAGGGGAGGAATATACATATCCTGTGATGCCAAATTTAGACAGATTTTTTAAAATGAATTTGTTATAGCTCTCCTTAAAGTAAAGATTTCCAATCCAAACATAAAAATTAGAACCCATGTTTGTAAATGGCGTGTGTCTGTGTGTGTGTGTATATATATATATATGTATATATATACATTTATGTGTGTATATATAATATTTGTATTGTCTCATAGATATGTCTATATCTATTTTGTTATGTATATCTATAACTATACATACATGTGCTAGAATTGGGGTTGTGCTGTCATTCCTCTTCACAATTATTACCTTTTGCCTGTGTTTTCATCTTGTCGAAAGAAACCTTTCTTGGGCTAAAGTGGAAGTCTACGAAAACTTTAGACATTTCAGAGACTGGAGAGAGAGACACATCCAAATGTATTATAATGATGATGCCAATGATTACGGCCTTTTTGAGTTTTCAAAAAATTTTCAAATATGTTATTTCATTGGGGAAAAAACACAGCCTATGAGTTTGTGATTCCCATTTGGGGTTTTCTTGGCAGAATACTGTAGTGGTTTGGCATTTCTTTCTCCAGTTTTTCATAGATGAGAAAACTGAGGACAATAGAGTTAAAGGACTTGGCCAGAGTCACACAGCTAGTAACTATCAGAGGCTGGATTTGAACTTAGGAAAATGAGCCTTTCTGACTTCAAGTCCAGCACTCTATCCATCCACCATGCCACCTACCCACCCTATATCAATGGAGAGGCCTTTGTAATTGAAAACAACAGTGTACTATCAAGACACTGATTATTTGATTCGAATTGGTCCATCCATGTTGATTAGTTCTGATTGTGACAAATGGCACACACTTGCAAGATTTTGGAAATATAGAATACTGACCCTGGAAAGTATCTTAGAGATCCTTTAGTCCAAGCTTCTTGTTGACAAATGAGCTCCTGAGCTCAGGAAGGATAAGGGTCTTGCCCAGTGTCGATCATTTGTGGCAAAGCCTGCACTGGACCCTGACCCCTAACTCCCGATTCACTGCCCTTTCTAACATACCACACCATCTCTTGATGTGGTGATCCAAGACAGGAGTTTGATGGTACGAAATGGAGAAAAACTAACAGATATGGGATAGTGCTTCTCTCTGCTTAGCTCAGGCTCATATCTGCAGCTATAAGCTCCCACTTCTAGAAAGTGAATACTACCACAACCACTGAACATCCGGTGAAACCCTTCACCTCAAGGGTCAAGATGATGACTTCATCGATATTATTTTCTTCTCCTCTTCCTTTCTTCTTCATTTAAAGACACTGAAGTGACTTACCATTTCCTTCTTCAGTAGATTAAGGGAAACAGAAGTTAAGTGACTTGCCCAGGGTCACACAGCTACTAAGTATCTGAGATCAGATCTGAGCTCAGGTCTTCCTAACTCCGGGTCTAGTGCTTTACCCACTGAGCAACCTTTAGCAATAGCTAAAATGCTAGCTCCTACAGCAGCCTAGGTGACATCTGCACTATTTTGGTTTAAATCTTTACCTTCCAACTTAGAATCAATACTGTGTATTGGTTCCAAGGTAGAAGAGTGGTAAGGGCTAGGCAATGGGGCCAAGGGGTGGGGTGGGGGTGGGGAGAGAAGGGTAAGAAGGGGGAAATAAATGTAAATGCTTTGCTCAGGGTTACATGGCTAGAAAGTGTCTGAGGCCAAGTTTGACCCCAGGACCTCTCATCTCCAAGCCTGGCTCTCAATCTACTGAACCATCTAGCTGCCTCCCTCCAACCCCCATCTGAACTATTTTCTAGCAAATTCAGCTAACCATATTTAGGATGCTGAGACCATTTCAGCAAATACCCTGACTCCTCTAACATTTCCTAATCTACAGTTTGCTCATTTCCATTGGATCTCTTTCTCTGTGGAGTCAAAGATTAGTATGTGATCAAAACTGGAAGTAAAAATAGATAAAGGCAATGTACATAAATTGAGGCAGCAATGTAAAAGTCAGTGTGCAAGGAAGGCTGGATTTGTAGTTTGAGAATATAAATTGCAATACTGCCTCTGACAGTTGCCTGGGTGACACTGGACAAGTCACTTTATTTATCCAGGCTTCAGTTTCCCTTTTTGTGGATGAGCTTGATGTTTCCTAAGACACTTTCCAGTTCCAAAGATAGGCTACAAAATTAGCCAAGTGACTAGTTCAACGTTGTGAGAGGTTTGGAGGTCAGAGAGAAATCCGGAAGAAGAGAGATAGGAGACAGAAAAGAGAAAGCAAGGAATACAAGCAGGAACATAACAAGTTTGGAAACGCTCATTCCTGATGGTGGCCTTCTTTGTACCAATGTAGAACCAGTTTGCAAAGCATTAATCAATTTATGTTATTGGTACCTCCTAGGACTGTTGTGAGGATCTAATGAGATAACACATATATAGGACTTTGTAAACCTAAAAGTACCATGTAATGCTTTGTTGTTATTCAGTAGTCCAACTCTTCGTGACCTCATTTGGAGGTTTCTTGGCAAAGATACCAGAGTGGTTTGCCATTTCCTTCTCTGGCTCATTTTATAAGTGAGGAAACTGAGGCAAACAGAGTTAAGGGTCAACCAATTAGTAAGTGTCTGGGGTCAGATTTGAACTCGGGATGATGAATCCTTTTGACTCTAGGCCCAACACTTTTAAGCCATGCCATCTAGCTGTCCTATTAAAATAATATTAGTGTTACCATTATTCCTGTTTCTAACTATAACTATTCTGAGACAAATTCAATGCATACTTCCCTTTGGAGAGTTTAATGACTGTGGGGCAGAGAATTGTGATAGAGAGAGGGGGCTGGACTTCAAATTAGAGATCAGTGTTCAAATCCTACCTCTGACACTTATTAGTTATGTGACCAATGATAATTCACTTAGCTTTTTGGCTTTTTCCCTCATCTATAAAATCAAGGGATTGGGATAGATGACTCCTTCCAGTTCTAAATCTATGATTTTATGATGATCAAAGTGAGTATGACTGGTAGAGTTTAATTAGTGAATAAATATTTAGACTCTCTACTGTCAATCAATAGCAAGAAAATGTTTAATAAGAGGATTTACTGGCATAAGGAACAGATATATGTACTGGAAACATATTCATGGAACCACAAGATAAAATGCTGTAATGAAAAGAGCCTTGTCCTCAGATGCAGCAGACTTGGTATCAAGTCCTTACTCTGCCTCTAATAAGCTGCATAACCTTTGCCAAGTCATCCCTCTTCCTCATTCTATGTTTCCTTGTCTGTAAAATGAGGAGGGAGTGAACCAGATAATCTCTAAGGTTGTACTCTCTAGATTTAAACCTCTATCATGATTCCCTCCTCTCCTTACTCCATCCCATAAAGTAGGGTTCCATAACTTCCTGAAGAGAAAGGATTTTTGTTTTCTTTTTTATTATGTGTCCAGCACCAGTTAGAAGTCTGAGGAAAGTGAATCAAAGAATAGATCTGCCCTGACACAAGTTATAACCCAATCGGGAATGGAATACATATGAAACAATTGGAGGGCAGTTAGTTGGTAAACTGTGTGGAACTGACCAGAAGTCCAATAAGTATGAGAGATTAGTGCTGGCTGACATAGCCAAGGAAGGCTTTTTAGAGGATGTAGGAAATGAGCTGGGTCCTGAAGGATGGAAAGGATATGAAGGGGCAAAGGAAAGGAAGGAGAATGGGGTCAGAGTGGTGGTGTTAGGGTTTAAAATAGGTAAGATTAAACGACAGACTGCTTTCTGCTCCCAGTGTTCTGGAACTGAACACCCACTACTGTCTTTTTCAGAACTGGGCCCAATTAGAAGCCCCCAAGGGCATGAATTCAGTCAGTGTGGAGCAGCTGGAGGGGAGAAGGAAAGAAAGGAAGGAACAAGATAGCAGCCAGTTCAGCCTTGGAATGAAAATACATATTTTAAACAAAAACAACAGAGATGACAAATCTTATTGCATGTGGTGAAATATACCTTGGCAGCTGTGTCTATTAACTCATTTATGGTTTTTTTTTCTTTTTAAAAAATCATTATTAAAGAAATAAAACAAAATCCTTCAACTTGCACCTCCTGAGCCTACAAATTAAGCTTACAAATACAGAGATCCTACTTCACATTAAGGCTTCAGGGAATTATTGAAAATTTACTCTGATAATATTTTCAAGGAAAGTCAATTTATTTCAACCAAGTGGAGATTTAAAAACATCAGGGAGCCATCTGGTGGCTTGATTGCCTTCTAATTAAAATCCCTCTCCCGAGTACAAGATTTCCTTTCTGTGTATTCTGTTGCTGAAACTAATGGTTCAGTACAGTGTGTAACTAGGAAAGAACGAACTATTCGTATGGCGCAGGAAAAAGAAAATAATGACATTTAGAATCAGTCCAATAAAAGTTGAGATTGTCTGCACTCTGGCATTCTGGGAAGGTTTTTGAATATGTGTGTACATGTTGTTTTTGTTTCTTCTACCAGCATTAAAAAATGAATTGAATAATGCCAGTGAGTGATGGCTGTTTATGGAAAACATATTTACCATGCAATCATGTTTGGAACTGTTCCCCCTGTTTCACAGAAAGCAAATTACTTTTACCAAGCAAAAAAGCAGCCAGAATCACAGATCCGTACACTCTCAGAAATTGAAGAGACTTTAGATGCCCTCTAGTCCAAAATGTACCTGAACAAAAATTCCCTTCCCATCATGCCTGATTGCTTGAAGAACCCAAGTAAAGGGAAACCCTCCATATGAGGGAATCTATCTCATTTTTTGGATAGTTATAATTACGAACAGATTTTTCCTTGGGTCTCAATTAAATTATCTATACAATCAGTTTATGATGGGACAGGCGCTGTGCTAAGCTCAGGGGATACAAGGACAAAGAAGAAAATAATCCCTACTTAAAATGAACCTACATTCTAATGGGGAGATAAGAAGCACATATCAAAATATTTACAGCATAGATATATAGTTAATAAATATAAATATATACCAAACAGTTACATACAATCTTCTCAACAACTCCTACCCATTTCTTTTTGCTCTGACCTATTAGGCTGAGTGGGAGAGGCTTAATTAATCTTTTTTTCCCTACTAAACAGAGGGCAGCCATCATATATCCAAATTTTCTCTTTTCCAGGAGCCTTGCAGCCTAAAACCATGCTCTCTGCCCAACTGTCATGTCTCTTCTCCTTCCTTTTACTGTTTTGAATCCTACCTATCCGCCAAAGGTTCCCATGTCCTTCAAAAATTCTCTCTCAGTTCCTTTAATTGTAATGGTCTAGAGACCCTGTATCATCTTCATTGTCCTATTCTGGAAACACTCCTGATAAAATGTGACACTCCCAAATGAACACAATATATCAGAATGGGAACAGCAGAGCGATCTCCTCCCTAGGCTTGCACTATGTATCTTTTCATTTAGCCTGAGATTACATTAGTGCTTTGGGTTGCCATATTGTATTATTGATTCTTTTCACTCTTGTAGCCCATTAAAACTGTCAGAACTTTTTCAGATGTGCTGCTGACTAAATAAGTTTCACCCATCTTGTAGATGTGAAGTTATTTTTAAACCCCAAAGAAAAAATTGACATTTATCCCTACTAAATTTCACCTTGTTAGATTTGTCTCAACAGTCTAGCCCAGTGGTTCCCAAACTTTTTTGGCCTACCACCCCCTTTCCAGAAAAAATATTACTTAGCCCCTGGAAATTAATTCTTAAAAAATTTTAATAGCAATTAATAGGAAAGATAAATGCACCTGTGGCCATCACCACCTTCCTGGATCGCTGCAGCACCCACCAGGGGGTGATAGCACCCACTTTGGGAATCACTAGTCTAGTCCATCATGTTCTTCTTAGATCTTTACTTTCTTTTTTCCTTACTATGTCTTGACATCATAAAAGGAAGATTTAAATGAAGTAGGTATAAAAGCAGAAACAAAAACCTAAATCACCAGCCAATAAACAGTTTACAGTTCTGTGATATAATCAAGTTGGAGACTTCCTTTAGCGATAGAGATCCCAACCTTTCCAGGCTATTGTAAGCTCTCTCAATAGGTTGAAGTGGACCCAATAAAAAAAGACATGGTTCCACTCGGGCAAGCCAGTTTAATACTGTATCCCTTGAGTATAGCTAATAAAAATACTTTAGTGATTAACACACACGATGTTTCTTTGGGGCCTCATGAAGAAATTGTTAATGACCTTGGCAAAGGATGGAGATTTCTTTTACTGTCGAAATGCCTTTTCTTACTCTACACTACTCTTTGAGGAAAGAAATAAATGTTATCCTCTCACTTGGATTAACTGGGGGCAATTATTATAAGGCTTTTTTTGAACTGTACCCAAGTTGTGCTGAACACCTTGACTTGAGAGATCTTTCTTTTAAGGATCACTTAATGCTTCATTCTTATCAACCCTTCCCACCAGTCTAGGATGCCTCCCACCAAGCTCCTGGAGGTAATGGTCTTTATGTGAGGAAATCCCAGTTCCCAGGGTGAAAGTTTAATTATCCAGGCCCCATTGGCAAATCTTCAGTATAGCCAGTGAAGAGTCAGCATTTCCATTATGAACTTCACTAAGGTTTAACTTTGCTGTAAAAATGAACCAGAAACTTGGCACAAATATGGAAACTCAGCAGGTAATTTTTCATGTGACTTCCAAAACCACCCTCTATTTAAGCTGTAAAAATGCTAAAAATAGGTCCTAGTGCTTTGAAAAGATATTTAAAGGTTCTTTAAAATATAATTCAGGTAAAACCAGTATTCCAAACAAGAAATCCTATAGAACGGGAATGATAGATAAGCTGAATGTTTTCAGACTTAAAAGTATCATGCTTTTTAACTTGATTCTATGTATTATGAATTTATTATTCAACAAAAAAATTAACAAGAAAACAAGTAATTGTCATTCCTTATCTCTGGGTACAGTGAATTATTGTAAACCTGAACACCTTCCATGGCAATCATAGGCCTGGAGGGAACTTAGAATCATATAGCATATTCTCCACTGCTAGTCTTACCTTTTCCTCCAATTACTACCACCCATTACTTCAGGTCCAAATGCTCTAAGGGAGAACTGGGGAGAGGAGGTTAGAGGGAGACCATCTATTATACAGACTACATGAGGGGATGAAAGTTAGAGACAGAATGTCAAATCTGGGGAATAGGCAGAAGTCTAGCCACATTAATTTATTAAGAAAAATATTTTGAAATGAAAATGTAAAGATAATTTGGAACTTTTAAAGGATTTAAAGTTTGTAGAACATCTCAAATCCTAGATTAGAAAGGTCATATTTTACCCTAGACCAAGAGTTTTTAACTTGGGGCCTACAAAAGAGTCTGTGGATGTCTTTCTTGGCTGGTCTATGAACCTAGATGGAAAACTTCTGCATTTTATTTTAACTAACTTTTGGTTTCCTTTGTAATCCTCTGTGTCTTATTTTATGTACTTAAAATATTCCTCTGAGAAGGGGTCCATAGGTTTCACCAGATAGTCAAAGGGGTTTGTGGCACAAAAAAAGATCTCTCTTAGAGGCATTAGGAGGTCATTGAAGATTTTGGAGCAAAAGAATGATATGATTAAACCTGTGCATTTGGAAGAGGATCTTAGCAATTATTTAGAAGCTAAATCAGAAAAAAAGAGACAACAGAAACAAGGAGACTCAGAGAAAAGGAAAGAGTTTGGATTAGATTGGTAGTTGTTTTATTGGATCCATATTAAACTATGACAATCTCTGTTTAATAAGCATCTATTAGAAACAAATGTAGTGGGCTATATATGGCAGATAGGTGGCTAGAGTACTGGGCCCGGAGTCAGGAAGACCTGAGTTCAAACCTGGCTTCAGACCCTTATTAGCTGTATAACCCTGGGTAAGTCACTTAACCTTGTTTGCCTCAGTTTCTTCATTGGTAAAACGAGCTGGAGAAGGAAATGGCAGACAGTTCCAGCATCTTTGGCAAGAAAACTTCAAATGGAATCATGAAGAGTTGGACATAACTGAAAATGACTGAACAACATACATGGTATGACTTAAAGTTTGAAGGCCATAAATAGTATCATGACCCAAATCTTGGGAGCAGAATTATTTGTACTCGAATCTGGTCAAGAAGTAGTCAATGAATTTCTGTTGAGGTGATAGATGATATATACATTGCTCCTCTGTCTTTGTATCTGTATCTCGTTTCGCATAGCATGGTTTGTCTTTTGTATATCCATTGGGCTATCCCAAACAAAGAAGAGAACAAGGCCACCCCTCATCTGTGGCTTAGAGATAGCTATATACAAAGGATGTGGACTTCAAGTAGAGTAAACACCAGAAGCATGAAACCTAAGATGGAGATCCTGCTTCAGTTTTAGACTGCCTATTTACAACTTTTACAACGTATCTGGACAAACTCCTGCTACCTTCAAACAAAAATCAAGGATAGAAATAGGCAACAAATGGGCCTTACCCTACTCAGCTCCAATCTTGGATCTAAACTTTGCAAAGTTCTCCCAAATGGTGATGGTTCATTTTCAGTTGTGTCTGACTTGTGACCCAATTTGGGGTTTTCTTGGTAAAGGAAGTGGTTTACCATTTCCTTTTCTAGATCATTTTATAGATGAGGAAACTGAGGCAAAAAGTTAAGTTACTTACTGAGGGTTATACAGCTAGGAAGTATCTGAGGACAGATTTGAACTCAAGAAGATGAGTTTCCCCAAATCTAGGCTGGGTATTTTATCCACTGTGGCACCAATGTGCCCAATTCGATAAACCTACTAGCTACCCCAAAGATAGGACTACAAGGGCTCAGAGACAACTACCTGATGGATGGAACTCAACTATCTGTGTATGTTTTCTCTAATAATTCTAGTAAATGATTTAACTCTTGTGTGTTAATTCTATTTCCTGAACTGCCTCAAGAATGCCCCACCACTAGAATAATCCCCAAACTTTGTCACTTACACTGTTACAGCAAAATACTGTGCTGGAAATAAAAAAAGTAAAAAATTAAATAGTCCTTGACCCCCCCCCCTCCCAAAAACTAACATTTTACTAGGGACAGAGAGGTTGGGGAGGGAGCTATTTTGCTTCTGGAACGAATTACCATAATTTAAAATACAAATTTCTTAAGGTATAAAACACCCCAGATTGGTATTAAATTTACAGCTTAGATATTTCTGTGCAAGAGAGTACTCTCTTTTCTTTTGTGTACTACATGGACATCAATGGCTATCTTCTTGTTTACTTGGCCACATCATTCAAAACTTCTGAAGTAATTAAATTTATATATGGCAATTCGTTGAATAAGGCCTAAAGAAAGTCCAAATTCTCATTAGGTTGAATGGGGAAAGGCCTAAATATTTAAATAATTATTAAGTATCAAGAAGAAAAAGTTAGGTAGAATCCTGGAATTCCCTTTTTGGGGAAATCTTTGACTTAGGGAAAATTAGACTTCTATTGATGTTATTAGAAGGATAACTGTGGAAACAGAAGCATGCCCAGAATGTAATACTGAGTACAAAATCTGGGGATGTAGGGAATATCTTCTATTGTTTCTAAAAGAAGCAAATTATCATATAAGATAAATTATGGGTGGGTTTTTTTCCTCCTGATAACATGAAAGATGTGATTTGGGTCAGAGTTTTTTTTATTTTCTCTTCAAAGTTTAACTCTGATTTCTATCCAAAAAGATTTCACTTCCATTTTCAATTTTTAAGCAATCATTTTCGACTTGTATATTGTGTTTCTTAATATTATCATCAAGAGTTTTTTCAGAATGAATTTTTCAGAATAGTTTCATGGCTAAAATTATTTAATCATCAAAACAATACATATTGCTATGCTACTCTTTTTAAAATTCAATTTTATTTTATTTTCGGGTCTAATTTTTCTCCCTTCTGCATACTCCTCACCTCCACACTTAGAAAGCAAGAAAAACAAAACTGATTACAAACATTAAGCAAAACAAATTCTTGCGTTGGCTATGTCCAAAAAAAGCAAAAAGATACATTTCAAACTGCACTTTGAATCTTTCAGCTCTCTAGCTGTTATGTTTCTTAATAAGTTCTCTGGAATTGTGATTCATTACAGTGTTGATCAGAGTTCCTAAGTTTTTTTTATGATATTGTTATTATTGTATAAATTATTCTCTTCAAGTCACTTTGCATCAGTTCACACAAATCTTCCCATGTTTCTCTGAAACCATCTCCTTCATGATTTCTCATAGTACAATAGTATTTTATTATATTCATATAACATAACTTTTTCAGTCATTTGCCATTGAACGAGCAACCCCTCAATTTCTGGTTCTTTGCCACCACAAAAAGAACTATTATAAATATTCTCGGATATATGAGTCCTTTTCCTCTTTCTTTGATCAGTTTGTGGCATAGATCTAATTGTGGTATTACCTGATTCAAAGAGTATATAAAGCTTTAATAGCTTTTAGGACATAGTTCTGTGGAGAGTGAATCAAACTCTCTTTGTCTATTGATCAGAAACTTTTAAGTTAATTAATCAAAAATTTAAGTACCTCTACTTAGTATCTCACCAGCTACTAAGTATGAGAGTTCACAAGTCACTTGCTAGAGTGAGTGACAACTCCAGAGGCCACTGCAAATTGAAAGACCCTGATTGGGTCCCATAAAGTGGGGAGGGACAGGAAGGACATGGAAAAAGGACTATAAAAAGTCCTGAACTTCCTGCCCAAGGATCTTCTCCTTGAGGTTTCTCCTTTGGAGTACTTCTATGGAGTCTCTGCTCCTTGGATCTTCTCCTTTGGAGGATGGCTCCTTAGGGTTTTTGGACTTTGACTTCAACTTGAAGCTTTGGGCCATTCAACTGGAGGTTTTGGTTTCAGGACTTTGACTTTTGGCTTAGGAGCTTCTTGAAGTTGGGGACTTTCTTTTGGGGTTCACCACTGCCTCTGTGACCTTAGCTCACAGGGGTTTTTCTGCATTGGGACCTTGCCTGGATCCAGCCTGGTTTGCTGGTGAGTGACTAGGATTCCCACTTGGAGATTGGAACTCTTTCAGGGAACAAGCTTCATTTTACCAAATCAGCATTTATGGTAGGCTAGGCAGTCTCCTTACCTCTTTCCCTTCCACATTTCCCTCTTTGTATTAATATTCCAGTTAAACAAAATTGTTAAAAGCTGCTAATAGCTTTCCTGACTTAAGGGATAATAATCGGAGACCACTTTTTATAACTCTTATTTAGTCAAAATCACAATTTACATGATAGCTCCAAATTGCTTTCCATAATGACTAACTAGTTTACAGTTCCACAAAGAATGCATTAATGCCCACAGCTCTCTTCTCCACTCCAAATTTGTCATTTCCCTTTTTTGTCACTTTTGCCAATATGATGGATACTAGTACCTCAGAATTGTTTTATTTTACATTTCTCTAATTATTAATGATTAAATTTTTTTCATTTGGTTATACACTAGATTTCTTTCCTTTGGAGACTATTTCTTCATGTTCATGGACATATCAACTAGTGAATGACTTTTATCCTTATAAACTTACATCAGTTACCTATATATCCTTTGAGACCTTTTTCTGAGAAATTTGCTTTAAAGAGTTTTTTCCCAGTTTCTTGCTTCTCTTCTAATTTTAGCTGAATTAGTTTTTCTTGTGCACAAATTTTATGCAATCAAAATCATCCATTTTGCTTCCCATGAATATTTCTAACTCTTATGTTATACTACTTTTAATGAGGCTTGTATATAATATTTCTTTTCTTTGTTTTAAATGCATATTTTAAAGTAAAATAAATAAAAATCTATAACCCATAAAAATAAATGAAGGAATGGGAGGACAGTTTTAGAGTTAAGAAACTTTGGTTCTATTCTGTGGCCTGCCAGCAATAAACTGTGTGACCTGGAAGGTCACTTAACTTCTGTTCATTAGTGTCCTCATCCAATAAATGAGGAAGTTGGATTTTGGTCCTATAAACAAAACATAATAATAGCTTGGCTCTTCCAATAAGGCAAGTACCTAATATTGAGGTACGTTCTGTTCCTTGGTAGCCACTAAGATGAAAGCCAACCCCTAAAGGTAAAGTCAATGTAACCCTGATAGTATCTGATAACAGATTAATTGCTATCCTACTTATTAAGTTTGGCATGAGTACATGGGCTTGTGGGTTTATATGGTTGTTTTTACAGTGGTAAACAAAGTCAGACAAAATAAATCTTTTGTTATTTTGATCCAGTCTTGGGACAAAAAATACTTTGAAATCTACTATTTAAGTTGACTTTTCCCATCTGCCTTATTCTGAGAACCTTATGGTTACTACCTCTATAATACTCTATTTTTATGTCATTTATGTGATGTCAATCATTAACCAAGTAAAATATCAAGAGAATAGTCCAGGTGGAGAGTGGGGTTTGGGGTGTCATAGTTGCACCAAGCTCTAGGACAGGGGTTGGCAACCTTTTTGGCCATGAGATCCATAAACGCCACATTTTTTAAAATGTAATTTTGTGAGAGCCGTACAGTGCTCACAGAGCGGGCTCCTGTTATAGTGTGCGCTCCTGTAACAGTGCCTGAAAAAAATTGACTTTATGGCTCCTGCAGAAAGAGCCATATCTGGCCCTCAAAAGAGCCAGATATGGCTTGAGAGCCATGCGTTGCCAACCCCTGCTCTAGGAGAAAGTATAAGATAGGGCACTGAGGGTAAGGTGGTAGTAGAGCATGTATCCTCGGACAAGAAATCCCAAAAAGTTGGGAATGAAGGGAGTGAGCATATCACTTTTTGAACTACAGTTCAGAAAATTGATAGGTTGTCCTATAGGCAAAAATGGATTCTGTTGAGTTACATATCCTCCATGTAAAGATAGAACCTTCTTCCCTTCTTTATACGTGTTTTAAATGCTTGTGTTTCCCTACAATCCCTATAGGAGGAGCCTCTGTACCATGATGCCTGGCCAAGAATGGGTAGAACTTTGGTTTTCTCAGAAATAAGTATTTGTCATGTCATCTAAGTGACTAAAATGGGACACAGCTGTCTGTTTTGCCATTAGACACCAGCCAGCCATTTAAGGAGTCATTACACCAGAAGATTTTATTAGGGCACAGCTAACAAAGGCAAAGGAGAAAATGATCAGTTTTCAGTGATTAGGAATCCTACGAATTTATAGAAATACCTGATTTATAATTCTGACTACAGAAAATTCTGATTACAGAGGAACACATATAATAGGAAATTATTTTTACTTGAAACAAATATCACAAGCCAGTTTCTGACTAAAGTTAATTTCTTCCCTACAAATTACTTTAACAGAGATTTTGCAATTTTCTATGTGTTCACAGGAGAGACTAAATCTCCAGTGAATGTGAAAGCATATTAGTCCTGCATGAAAGGTAAAAAAAATGTTTTTTTCTGCTTGCCAGCATATTTTTTTCTAATGTTATCAACCTGTAACTTTTGAACTGCTTGAAAAGGAGAGAAATTTGTTTTGCAATTAATTTAGTAAAAGATGATAATGACAGGATATAAAATTGGGTGATTGAAAATGGAGGGGGGGTGAGCCTTGCATTTACATTAGGGTGTTAAAACACTAAATTGCAGGAAACAAATTCTTATAATTCAGTTTAGTGAAACAAACATTTACTAAGTATCTACTATGTACAAGTCACTGAGGGATGTGCTACATACACAAACTCAAATAAAACTCTTTTTTTTATTATTTCTCTCCCTACCTCTCTCCTAAACTGCTCCCTCTTTTAGCCTCCCTTGTTCTGTTGATGGTATCATGCCCCTCTGTCAATTCTGTCATCTTTGACCCTTGCTTTTTATTTAACTCCTATATCCAATCTTTTACTAAGTCGTGCTGATTTTATGCTGGTAATTTATATCACACCTGTTCAAATCTTTTTGTTCTCACTGTTGCTACCCTAGTTCAGATTCTTTATTAATCATTCTCTAGACTATTTTAATAGTTTCCTAACTGGTCTCCCTAACTCCATCTTTCTCCTCTGCAACCATTCTTCACACTAGTGCACAAGTAATATTCCCTTGCTCCAGTACATTCAGAGTGTTTTGTTTCCAATATCTTGGCATAAACGACAAAATCCTCAATCTGTCTGGAATTAAAGGGCCTTTCCTAGTCTGACTAAATCTGCTTTTTCTGCTTTTTCACACTGTTCCCCTCTGTGTACTCTATGTTCTGGCCAAATTGGATTACTCATTCCCCAATCTCCTCCTATCCTCGCCCATCTCAGAATTTTTGTACTAAATATGAGTATGGAATGGATTATCACGCAACTATCTACCTGTTGAAATTCTTGTCTTTCTTTGATAGAATCGAAAAAGCTTATATTTAGCTCTTGCTATGTATAAGACACTGACCTAGGCCTGGGAGATACAGAGACAAAAACAAAAATACTTCCTGTCTGCAGAAAACTCCATGAAACATCTGCTGGTTCCCCTACAGGCCTCCTCTCCTGCTCCATTTAAAAGGGATCATTTTCCTTCTCTACCCAAGTCTCTCAGGCCTCTCTGTACCTCTCATTCAGATTTATATTTGCTATTATCACATCTTCCCACCTCCAAGATCTCAAGCTGCGGGTGGGCAGGAGCTTTTTTTTTTTTTCTTTGATGGTGTTCCCAGTGCTGGTACCATGCCTTATATATGGTTCCTTAATCAAAGTATATCAAATTGAATTTTGAGAAAGAAAACTGACTCAACCATGGATTTAATTTTAATTATGGCAGAATTGTAGGAGTGGAAGAAAAGAGAAGAGAAAGAGAGATAAACAGTTGAATACAAAGAGAAAGTCAATGAGACATTAGGAGAAATGAGCACAGAGAAAAATTTTGTTGTTGACTCTTCATGAATTCAAAATTCTCTCAAATGGAAATTGTTATTTTCTTGGCAAAGATACTGGAGTGTTTCCTTTTCCAGCTTATTTTACAGATGAGAAACTGAGGCAAACAGAGTTAAGTGACTCACCCAGAGTCACATAGGTAGTAAGTTTCTGAGGCCAGATTTGAACTCAGAAAGATGAGTCTTCCTGGATCAAGGCCTGGCACTCTATGAACTGTGCCACCTAGCTGTCCACAGATATCATCAAACAGACTTGCATGAAATAACACTCCATGTTATGCCCTTTTCTGAGAAAGTACTAAAAGGTTTTAAAAGTTATATTTCATTTTTACAATTAAAGGCCCACAAAGGGGATATCATTTAAAAATTTTTATCCATGGACCAAATGACTTGAGATGAGGGGTTCTAAATTCATAGCTCTATTTATACTCTTCCAGTTTGCAATGAAGAAATTTACAGTTTAGAATAGTTTCTCTTTTTAAGTAGTTGGGAGTCCTTGGGTAAATCATCTTTTTTCTAAGGTTCTTTTTCACTATCTTTAGAATGAATATAATACAATGGACACTATTTTACAGGGATGCTGTAAGAACAATAGGAAGATAAGCATCCTACTAACCACTGGGGATACAAAAGTCAGAACAACAATAATCCGTGTCCACAAGGAACTTGAGATCAAATAGTGAAAAACTATGTAGCAGATACAAACAGATAATCTCAGAGGGAAGGTGCTAGCATTAAGCAGAATGGGGAAAAGCTCATTGCCCAGACTTGAAGGAAGACAGTAGATGGAGGAGAAGAAAAAGAAGAGGAAGAGAATTCCAGGCATGGGAGAGAGTCAGTGAAAATGACCAGAGGAAGGTGATGTTGTATGTATGGAAAAGAAAGGAGGCTGGAGAGTTACTGGATCAGAGTATGTGGTAGGGTGAGAGAGGAAGGTGCAAGAAGACTGGAAAGTAGAAAGGGGTAAAGGATTCAAGGGCTTTAAAAGCCAAATAGATTTTTATATTTGATCCTGAAGGTAAGAGGAAACCACCAGTGTTTATCAAATTGGGGTGGAGGAAACAATCAGACCTGAGTCTGAGAAGATTAATTTGACAGATAAGTGGAGTACATGGACCAGAGTACAGAGGAGATTTGAGACAGGGAGACACCCTAGAAAGAGATTTTGCAATATGTGGTTGCAGTGTCAAAGCAGAGAAGTGATCACATATGAAAGATGTGATAAATTAGAAATGACAGAACTTGGCAAATAATTGTCATTGCAGGGTGTGAATGAGTGAGGAATCAAGGAGGACATTTAAGTTGTGAGCTTGGATGATTGGGAGGAGAGTGTTCCTCTCATCACTAATAGGAAAGTTAGGAGGGGAGGGAAGGAGATAATGAGTTCAGTTTGGGAAAGGTCGAATAAAATAAAAAGAATTATACAAATGCAAAGCATGTTAATAATGCAAAATCCAGAAGTCTTTTAACCTTTCTATTTGAATTCTAATTTCAGATTCTTCCATATGGTCTTAAGCCAAATAATAATTACTTTTGCATTTGGTGGTTGGGTTAGGGGTTTGAAACCTCCCCCACAGCTATCTCAAACTTTCTTCTGAAAGATAAGAAGGTTTCACAAATGATGTAGATGAAATACCAGAGGTGAGAGAGCTCTTAATCAGTCTTAGGTATACAATGTATGTCCCCTCATAAGACAGTATTTTCTGCATCGAGTCGGTGAGCAACAAATTCCAGTCATGGCGTCTAAAATGTAGAATTTGTCCCAGAAGTTAATGTCAATAACTTAAGTAGAACCTAAGCAGCATATGATTATACTATTCTCTGCTCTCTTGACAAAAACTCAGTGATTTTACTGGGGGCACAGGGACCATCTGACAATATATTATTAGCTAAACTAATACAACTCTATAGGAAATACAATTAGTACTGGAGGCTACAGAAATAAGCATTTCACCTCTCTTAACTCTTAAGCCATTTTCTTTAACTCATTATCCTCTAGCCCCATGTACTTCTTCATGATGGTAAATATAGAATAATAATGAAATCTTGGAGTTGGGCAGAACTTGAGATTTTCCATTCTTTCTCTCCATTCCAATCAAGTCGTGTACCCTATGCCTAAATTTTGGGCATAACTTCAAGGCTTTGTCCTGGACCCTCTTCTCTTCACTCCCTATCTCCCTCCAACTCCCCCAAGAGTTTATATGGGTTCAATTATCACCTCAATGGAGATTTCTCTTATACCTATATTTCCAACCCTGATCTCTCACCTGAGCTCCAATTCTATCCTACTGTCTTCTTCTTGGCCATTTCATTTCTTTGTTTCCCTAATAAACATTCCTTTTCTGTCCCTCCAACTGCCAACAATTTAGGGAAAAAGAAAAACCCATGTAACAAAGACGCACAGTCAAGCAAAACAAATTCTCATACTGTCTTTGCCAAAAATGTAAACGAGATGCAGACCACCCAGATGTCTCATTGATGCCTCAATTGAAACATATCCAAAGTGGACCTCAGCACTTTATTTTATTAAAGTACAAGATCCTTGAGGCAGAAACTCCTTAGTATTTTTTTTTAAACCCCTATCTTCTGTCTTGGAATCAATACTAAATAAGTATAGATTCTTCTAATCATGCTGTCTTCTAACCTCAGAGCCAACCTTAATTCTTTGTTCTTACTCACCCAATACATCCAAATAGTTGACAACTAGAGGATCCTACCTCTTCCATAACTAGGCACTTAGATTAGCTTATTGCCTGACATATATGTAGTAGGTGTTTAATAGATGCTTACTGAATTGATTTTACTTGATTCAATAGCTCTTATTTTCATCCCCCTTTTTCTACCCACATGGACCAATCATTCTAGCTCAGCCCCTTATCGCCTCTCTCAATTGATTATTAAAATAACTTCCTGATCGGTCCCCTTGACTCAAGTTTCTTCCCTCTTCCACCTAGCCTCCATTCAGCCCCCGAAGTGATTTTCTCAAGACCCAGATCTGAACTCCAGGGCTCCCTATTACCTCTAAAAGCAAATACAGTCTCCTTCACCTGGAATTTAACATCTTTCATAATCTTGTTCCTGACACTGGAAAGGGTGGAAAAAATATTGGTTTTTCCTAGTTAATGTCTTTCTTTCCAAAAACAAAACAAATATAATCCTGTAACAATACCCTTAGTATTCTCCCCATGTTTTCACAGCCAAGGTTTTTTCTCCAGCTATAATACATTCTATCTTTACAAATCTAACTTGAAGACAAAGGGGGGGGAAAGCCTTTCCATTTATATAATTGCAAAGGTTCCAGGCACCAGCGTGGGCTTTCCCCTGGAGCCTCTACCCTTCAAGTTCTCATCAACTCCATCCTTCCACTCCTCCCCCTCCCCAACACCACCACCAGACAGGGTGACTCAGTGAGGAGGAAGGTCCAAGAAAGAAAAAAGAGGTGTGAGGCTTTTTACCTGGGCTGACACTTTCCTAATATATCCCTTTCCTCCCCCTCACATATCAGTTCTTCATGTTCTCAGAGAAATTGAATCTGCTCTTTTTACAACAGGTTCAAGTAGGAAACTGTGAATAGATGATTTCTATTGGTGTAATCTACATTCCCACTATCCCTTCTCCCCAAAGCTTGGCAGCTTTGTAGTCAATGTCTTAAAACCTTCTAGCAACCACTGGGAGTCTTCACTTAACCTCTTTGGCCTCAGTTTTCTCTGAAGTTCCTTCTGGCTCTAAAACACACACACACACACACACACACACACACACACTCTCTCTCTCTCTCTCTCAAGATATTTACAAGTATCACTTCCACATTGTGACTTTAACTATCACAGATGGCATATCACAGATATACCACAGCATAAGAAATTAAATGGGAATTTGGGGGAGACTTTTGTGAAAGCTGTAGATGACCTGCAAAGGCCAGCAGATAACACAGGAAAAATTAAGAACTCAGAAATGTATAAAATATATGTAGGATTGTTTAATATCAACATATTTTATCTTTCAATGACACAAACATACATGATTTCTTTTTTTCAAGTTAAAATTTGCATAAGGAACACAAAAACCTCAGACAACACACAAAGGCCAGGAATGTAGAGATAGCTTAACATTGACCTACATAGAGTCTATGACCAAATACTTAACCCAAATTTGCAACAAAATACTGTAGATACCTCATCCAAGAAAAAGAAAAAATTCAAACTGCTTCTCTGGAACGAAGGGAGGGTTAAAAATTTACATGGATTTTCCCTTTCACAGGAGTACTGTACCCCTACCCCCGCACAATGTGGAAGGGATATATATGTGTGTATGTATGTATGTGTATATATATATATACATACATCTGTTTGTGTATGTGTATTTTAAGGAAACTGTCAGAACTCACTAAGTTCCTAATAAAATGCTTAGAAATCTATATTTCTATATCATTTTTCCATTCTTCATGTTATACCTCTCCCATAGTCATACTCTTGAATATGCTGACTCCTAACTTTTAGGGAAAATAATATATCATGAATAGACAAATGGTTTTGGTGTGAAAGAGACCTAAGTTCATATCCTGCCTCAGACACTGACCAGCTATGTATCATGGGCAAGTCATTTAATCCCTCCGCCTATTTCCTCATCTGTAAAATAGGCATAATAACACTTATTGTAAAGGTTTATTGGGAGGAGCAAATGAAATAATGAATACAAAACACTTTTTAAATGTTAAAGCACTATGTATGTATAAATAATGAGTGATACTAAGTAAAGAAGCAATAGTAATATAAACAAATATATTGATATATAACAGAACATAAATATGTGATAATATATCACTTATATTACAGATAAACTATATAATATATAGAATATATAAATTATAAAAATAACACTAAATAAATATATATTGCTATTTTCTAAATAAGCCCCAGTCCAATCAGTTGACCTTTAAGTTTTTTTCCTTAAGAGCCCTCCATTTCCACAAAAGATAAATAAATTCACTGTGTTATCTTTGGCAAGCTATTTAACAACCCTCTGTGTATCAGCTTCCTTAGCTATTAAATTAGGAGGTTGGCCTAGATGATCTTGGAGGTCCATCCTTTCTAGCTCTGAATCCAAGATTCAGTCTCCAAGCACTAATGTTTTATGATCCTAGGAGTCTGCATAAATTACATGGTATAAATTGTTACCATCTGTAAGTGATGAGATTCTAAGCCTTGCTCCAAGAAGTTATACTGATCATTAAAGCTGGTAGAGACCATAAAGAATATCTAACTAGTCCAACTCCTTCATTTTATAAATGAAGAAGTCGAGGCCCCAGGATGGAAAGTAATTTGCCCAAAATCACATAGCTGGTAAGTGGCAGAGCTAGTACTAAAACCAGATGCTCTGACAAGCCATTGTTTTCACCACTATATCAAGCTGTCTCCCTCCAAATAATCCATCCACAAATATTTATTAAGAACCTACTATATGCCAGGCACTGGGAAAAAAGACAGCAGTGTCAAAACTGCCTCTTCTTTCAAGAAGCTAAATTGTCAGGAGGCATTTATAATTATGTACAGAAAAACTACAAAATAAATATCTGTATTTCACTGTGTTGGGAGGATGACCAGGAAAGGTTTCATATAAAAAGTGGAATGAGTCTTGAAGGAAGTAAAGGATCATACAACAGTGGCAGGGATGGGCAGTGAGGTGGTGCAGTGGATAGAGCACCAGGCCTGGAGACAAGAAGACATCTTCCTGAATTCAAATCTGGCCTCAGATACTTCCTACCTGTGTGAACCTGGCCAAGTCTATTGGCCTCAGTTTCCTAATCAGTAAAATGAGCTGCAGATAGATAAGGCAAACCATTCTAGGACTGATCTTTCCTAAGAAAACCCTAAATTGGGTCAGAGCAAACAACTAAAAAATGACCAAGTGAAAGGATGGAGTGACTCAGAGATGAGCTAATGAGGTCATTGAGTCAACAAACATTTATTAAGCACTTAACTATCAGCCAGGCAGTGTGCTGAGCCCTGGAAAGGCAAAACCAGTCCCACACTCAAGAAGCATACATTCTCATGCGGGAGACAACATGTTAATAATTAGGTACATATAAGATGCCAAGAAAATCCCAAATGGAATCATGAAGAGTCAGACATGACTGAAATAACTGAATAACAAAACATTCAAAATATGTACAGCTGAGATGGAAGGTAATATGGGAGGGGAAGGCACTAGCATCTGTGTAAATGGAATTAGCTCATCCTCATTCATTGTTAAACTCCAGTTTAACAATGAATGAGGATGAGCTAATACCTTAATTAAATATCTACATTCCCCTCTTACACATCTGAGGAGGGGGTGGGAAGTGGAGGAAAGAACTCTGGCAAAAGGTAGAATTTAAGGTGAATCTTGAAGGAAACTTGGAAGAACTAAGAGGCAGAGCATTAGACAAGGAGATGGGAGGTGGCATAATATGTTGAAGAAACTAAGAAACTACAACTAGACAGATATAGCTGGATCAAAGAGAATAGAGAAGGTCATAAAAGGTAAGTAGACTGGAAAGGTGGAAAGAGGCTGTGTAATAAAGAGCTTTAAATACCAAGCAGATGAATTTGTGCTTGATCCTAGAAAAAACAAGCAGCCACTAGTTTATAAAGCAAGAGAGTCACTACATCCCATATGAACTTCACCAGCTGCCATTTTGAGTGTGTCTCTAGGGGAGAGAGGAAGGAAAGGAGTCAAGGGGAGGTTAGCAGTCAGCATTTGGGTTATTAACATATATCTTTGGCCTTTGTTTAATTACTAAGTCCTCAGGAGTTAAGAAAAACTTCCTCACAGTCCCTGGCTTGTGCCAGGTCAGTCATTTACACCCGTGTGATAACTGAATTTGGGCTGGAGGCCAGCACCCTCCTGACACAGAAAGGATGAAAGACAATAGACCAAGGTAGAAAGTGATTTCAGAGAAGAGGGCAATGCAAAGTTGAACTTAAGTACAATAGTGCCCCTTCTCTGTTTAGTTTTTGGAGGTTTCAGTTCCCTGCAATCAACCAAAGAAGCGACATAGGTCAGCCCACAGTGGTCTGCCCCTAGGAGCAGCAATTAATCATCCCCCAACTCAGTACATGGATTTTTACTAGCAGTGTGACCCTGGGCAAGTCACCCTTCACTTAGCCCTGTTTGCCTCAGTTTCCTAATCTGTAAAATGATCTGGAGAAGGAAAAAGCAAACCATTCTAATATCTTTGCCAAGAAGACCCCAAAATAGGGTCATGAAGAGTTGGGCATGTTTAAAAGGACTGAACAACTAATGGCTCTAGTCATTTCAGGGATATAATGATAGCAATCTAAGTAATGTCTCACAGGATGCTCTGCACAATATGGAAACTAAATAAATGTGACTGACCAACATAAAACTTGGCATTAGGAGTAGCTAAGAACCCTTTAGCCATCAATAATATTTATTACCAAGATAACTGTCATGTATATAGCACTTTAAGGTCTGCAAAGTGTTTTATGAGTAGCACCTCAGTTGAGACTGCAGAACAGTCCTCTGAGGTATGCGCATTAAGTATTATTTCATCTTTTTTTTTTGTATTCTGTGGTTCACATAGATTAAGTGGCTTGCCTATGGTCACATAGCCAGTTAAGTGTCAGACTGAGGATTTGAACCTAGGGCTTCCTGATTGTACATCTAGTATACTAATCTACTATGACTAGAGCCTCTCCAAGACCAATATATTTTTGAACATACTGATTCAGACAGTCCACGACAGAGAACAGACATATTTCAAGAGATGAATAAATTATTTTGTATTTGACTTTTAGTTCTTGGAATCCTACCAATGCTAGTAAGATTATCTATTCACCTTATTATTTCTTGACTGTCTGCTTCACTCTCCCATTCAACTTCTACTTTTTAAATTTTTTTCTTTTCTTTTTGGCCAAACACTAGCAATTCATTTCCTGTTCTTTGCAGGCTTTAAGCAGCCCATTCCAGATGCTGTTACTTTTTCTTCATCCTCTACCCTTCAACCTTTTTTTTTGTTTGTTTCCTTCAAACACCTGAAACCTTGGGAAGAGGATGGGAAAGATACAAGATGCCAAAAGAGATTACTGATTGACAAGTCTCAAAATAAAAATTACCTAGCTGAAATCCTATTCCAGTTAAAACATTCTGACATGTTGCTACATAAGAGATATGCTTTTTCTAATCCTGCTTCCTAACACACAGTTATATTATTACCTAAATTATCCAGAACTCTGACCAACTTCAAATTTTCCCCATTCTCCTTTTTAAAAAAAGAGCAGGGAACAGCTGGGTGGCTCAGTAGATTGAGAGTCAGACCCAGAGATGGGAGGTCCTAGGTTCAAATGTGGCCTCAGACACTACCCATCTGTGTGACTCTGGGCAAGTCACTTAACCCCCATTGCCTAGCCCTTACCACTCTTCTGCCTTGGAACCAATACCCAGTATTGATTTTAAGATGGAAGGTAAGGGTTTAAAATAAAAGAGCAAATGGCAATTCAATAAGTAGGTCTAATGGACCGAATTAATAGCATAATTTTGTATTATGTCCAGAGGTCAGTATATAGGTTACCCAGTCTGTAGGGACTTCTTTATCCATATCCAGAGAATCAATCATTCAAGATACTGGAGTAGCTTGCCATTTCCTTTTGCAGCTTATTTTACAGATGAGAGTTAAGTGACTTGCCCAAGATCACACAGGTAGCAAGTGTCTGAGGCTGGATTTGTATTCTAGGGGATCAGTTTTTCTAACTCCAAACCTAACACTCTATGCACTATACCACCTAGATGCCCCATCACAGTTTTAAGGAGTTCCACAGTATATTATTTTGACAGAGCTACAGGATGCTTATATAGATCATCACCTCAACCTCTATCCTTTGAGCAAGGCTGTATATATTTGTGAGATATGCCCATGGTGCTAAGGATTGGAGGGCAGAGTGGAGAGAAATATGTTTCATGTCATTCAAGGGTAGTGTGTTTATATAGGACACTAAAGGCCATTTTGAATTTGAGATTCCCTTTTTTCCCCTTTCTTTTCCTTTTTTTACATATATACATTTGTATGTATCTCTGTTTGGATCTGTATGGAAATATATAAATACACACACAGAAATGTACATATATATGTGGGTATCCTTTCTGCATCACACTTTCTATATATTGCAGGTTGGCATAAGAAATTAAATGGGAATTTCTGGGGAGTTTTGCAGAAGTTCCAGATAATGCAAAGGCTAGCAGATGACACAAAAACATCTTAGAAATTCAGAAATACATAATATATATATATATTATGCCAACATATTTTATCTTTTAATGCTTTTAATGTTTGTAAGAATGTGAAAACCAGCAGATAACACACTGTCTAGAAATATAGAGATCTTCAAAAATTTTAGTAACTCATAAATGCATAAAATGTGTATATTTTTACATATAACATTACCATGTACTAGGCTTAGTATTATTCTACTCAAATTTGTTTCATTTTTAATTTTTATAGTTAATTTTTTCATACAGTATTTTTATTTAACATGACCTACATGTGGCCTATGACCAAATATTCAAGTCACATTTTACAATAAGGTACTGGAAACACTCCCATAAAACAAAACAAAACAAAAAAACAGACTTTTCTCTGGTAGGAAGGAAAGACCCCAAAATTTTACACCAATTTTCCAGAGGGCAGGGCATTGCCCACCTAATTCCCTCAAGGTGTAAAGATATCAATATCAATATATAAAAAATTATCTGGGGCCGGGTTGAGGAAGACTTGGTTTCCCTATCTCTTAAAGGATGGAAGAACAGTCACTCAAGGATTCAATTTCACTTTTGTATTTTTTGGACATTTAGCTGGACCTTAAAGGGATAGAGGGATTCCCAGAGCTCAAAGTGAAGAAGAGGAGAATTTCTGTCATCACAGACAGTGGAGGGTTTGAGAAAGCCCTAACTACATTCATTTTTTATATATTTCTATAAGTAAATGTTGTTGTCCTCAATACAATGTAGCTCTTGGAGTGCAGAGGCTATTACATTTTTGTCATTTGGCTGAAGTATTTGTCTGAAATATGTAGAGAGTATAGCTGAACTTCATAGCTAGCTCGCCTCGCAAGTGAATTAAAGCTGATGTCTTGTTGAATGAAATGTGTGCTTTCCTGGCTTCCTCTACAGAACAGACTTCCTAAGCAATTTCATTTCCTTTGAATTATGAATGTCTGCCTCAATAGGAACGGCATTATCTGAAGCACAATTATATTTGTGATAAAAGGCCAAGTACTCAGCTGGTAAACTGAAATATGTTGTCTGACTGATATACTTCTAGAAAGTAGCTGGAGCTCAAGTGATAAAGCTGGATATGACTTAGGTGAATCAACTCTGGGCTATTTATCAGGGACCTAGAACTATCAGAAACATAATACCCTCTACCACTCTAATTCAATTCAACCAAGCAATTATAAGAAGGTGTTATTCTGTACTTCCAGGATCATGGCATGGGAGTAATGTTATGGAACAAGACGGAACAATAAATGACATTTAACTCATGTTATGAGTGTGCAGTAAGGGGATGAATTATGCACAAGACCAATTGTAAAGCTAATTCTATTCTGAAAAATTAGAAGGGAGCAGATGCACAAAGATGTCTCACCTAATGATCTCATAGTACTTGAATCTCTATAGCTTTAGAATTCTCCCACCAATCATTGTCATGCAAAGTAGACTATAGAAAACATATACTTTCCCAGAGTCTCGGTTTTGATACAGTGAGTTCATCATAAAGGAACCTGTCCTTTTTTAAATGAATGTCATTAGTAGTTCACAAGAGATTTAAAGAGAACATAACCTCTCTCTTGAAATATTCAACATTAGATTTTTACAACCTTTGGACATTATGTAGTACATTTGTTTTTACTCTTAAAGCTTTTTGTTTTAAAATATTTACATGATACAATGAGTCAAATATTTAAAAGCACCAAAGTATGGACAAGGAATTAGACATCTTCTGGAAGAAAGAGGAGCAGTGAATGGAAGTTACAAAGGGAAAATTTTGGTTCAGTATAAGGAAAAGGAAATTCATTCTAGTTATTAGGATTTTCCAAACATGGAAATGGGCCATATCATGAAGTGGTTAAGTTCCTCATTCAGAAGAGCACTTGTAGGACATTCCATAAAAGAGTAAGCATGCATCAAGTAGAGGAAAAATCTGAATGAACTATAAGCATCCATCTAACTATGAGTTTTTTAGGATGCCCTGTGCCTATGGTTTTATGACTCTGAAATCTAGAATATATATATATATATATATACACACACACACACACACACATACACATACATATATATATATATCCCTATTAGATGATCTGGTGATATCTATGGACCTCTTCTCAGAATAATGTTTTTAAATGCATAAAATAAAGACATAGCCTTACAAAGGAAAAAAAAAACTCATAGAAATAGAGTTGTCTATAGGTAAACTGACATAGATAGATTGAAAGATATTCAAAGACTCCAGCTTATATATTTAAAGTATAAGACTGATGAAGTAAAAATTCAGTTACTAAAGGCACTGGCAGTGAGGTTAGATAATGCACAAATCTACAAGTAGGCCAAAAATGCAAAAACAAAACAATTTAGATATTATGGGGTAGGAAAAAAAAACTGGACTTTTAATTCCAGTTGTGCTGTGTACTAGCCAGGTTCAAATTATTTAACTATCAAGAATGAATTTCCTCATTTGTAAAATGGGGATAAGGAAACAACTTCTGAGGAAAGTTCTTTGTAAACCATAAAATGCTATAAAAAGTTCTTGTTATAAAGGATATTTAATGAGCCAAGAGAAATCAGTACCAAAATTAATAATCATATCATGCCAGAATGACAAACTAAATGTAATTGTGGTCACTCAGTTTCTTCAACTGTAAATTGGCCTTGATTGCATATCTGATCTACCTAGATCTACCTCCAGAGCTCTGAACTCCTGTGAACCTTTCACTAGGGAAATTTTTAGTGAACTACTTCAGGAAAACTTGGCTCACCCAGCATGACTTTCAGCAAACAGTTATAATTCCAAAGGTACACAAATCCTTCCTGATGAACAAATAGTTCTGGTCAAAGATCTTATGAGTGTTTAGGGAACTCAACAAGGCCAATTTCCTACAGAAAAAAAAAATTCCTCAGCCTGCAAACAGATTTCTCTGTCCTCTTCTACCACAATGAACTACAGCTCAGTATTAAGGAGTCAATTATCCATTAATTTTATTCACATTTGGAAGTGGATGGATCTCTTTGGCTTGTCAGTGTCTTGACAGTTATATGCCTAGAAAAAAAGGACTAGCTCTTCCAATGTGGATTTTTAAAAAGAATTAAAGAAAAATTGACTTTTAGATCTGTTAAGATTCCTCTGAGGCAATACAGGCCAATGACTTCATTTTGCCAAAGAGGAATGACTTGCTTAAGGTAACATGGTGGCAAAACTAGGGCTAGAATACAAGGCTGCTCATTTCCAGTCTCGTGTTCTTTATTCTTCACCATTTAGGACAGAAGCTTAACTTGGCTTCTTCTTCATACATTTCATTTTGGATTAATCAGTAAAGACACATAAGGAGAGAGAAGATCATTCAGCCTCATAGGTTTCTCAAACAAATTATAGTTGTGATTTTATTATGCTTGTATACAACATGGGTAGAAAAGTTTCGAGAGGATTCTGCTAAATCTCAATTTGACCCCCACTTCTGACTCCAACCTTGTCTCCCCTGAATTCTATGAAAATTCACTTACAGTTTTTTCTTGTTTATAGAAATTCACATCAAATATAGCAACTCCTTATTGTATTATTCATATCACTCAAGACTTCTTATTGGCTTAAGTGAATAAATTCTATTTATTGTTTACTAAGTGATGGGGATACACATAAGAGAATGGAATAATCCCTCCTCTCAAAGAACTTCTGTTTTCATAAGAATATGAGAGTGGTGGGTAGAGAAAGGTGTTTTGGTCAGGAAGTCACATGGATAGTGAGTGGATAGATCAGGAAGTCAAATGAGCCATCTTTTCAGGAAGTAATGATAGTATTCTCTGGATAATAATCCCAGAACAAAGTGGCAAGAGTCAGGTGATGGGTAGTGCCAAATGCTGCAGTATCAGGATGATGACTAGAAGATGGCTGGGATAGATGGCTGGAAGCATAGTTGTCTGAGGTCAGCTATATCAATTTGAGTTCACTGACTCACCAATCAAGATACCTTAGTTTCTAAGTTTCTTTCTTCCTTGCTTTCATCCTTTATGTCTCTCTATTTCTATCTTTTCTCCTTCTAGAATTATTAACAAACATCTCTTAATGACTTATGTTCAAAATCTTAAAACATTTTCAGGGTTACAAAACATTTTCTCCACCACAATCTTGTAAAGTAGAGAATGCAAGCATTACTTATATTTGGAAGATGAGGAAAATGAAACCCAAGATGGGTTAAGTGACTTGTCTATTAGGGGTCACAGTACCTATAGTATGAAAGCTGGGACTTAAACTCCAATTTTCAGATTCCAAACCTCTTCTAACTTATGAACGTAGTCTGTTTTACAATCACATGTATATTGAGCCTCAGAATTCTCTGGTTTTTGTCCCCATGGTCAAAGATTTCATACCCTACTGGCCAATCTATTTGGGATATATCTTTCCACACCGAGCTAGGTTGGTCCTTGGACAGCAAACTCAATTCTATTACCAGATAATCAAAGTGGGAATTTCAAAGATGAGTAGATTAGGTCATTGAGGGCATAGGTTCTGGAAGTCGGGTGGTCCAAAAAGTTCAATCACACAGAGCTTCCAGATGTCAAGAAGCTAATCAGAATTTGGTATCTTTATTTTTTTCTCTTTAAGTTTAGTGTGCAATTTATAGATTTGGAGTAGGGCAGTCAGAATAAAAGAAAATAAACAGAGTGGCATATTATCATTCATCTCTATTGAAATTCACCCACTGGTATTATTTGTATCTTTTCTTCATGCCCAAAGCATTCAAGTTGCTGGTTGTATTCTAAGGAGAGAGTGAAGGGACAAATCTTCTCCAGGCTTACAAGGCAAATAATTTATTGTATGCTCTGCTTTCATTTCCTGTTTAAAATTGCCACCTAGACCAGAAGAAGATTGTGCAGGTTACTGGCCTGGAATATTAATTAAGATGGCCAAATGGAAAGAACAATCCATGTCTGCCTGACCCAGAGTATTTAAAAAATATGGATCTGTCCTTATAAAGTGTTAGCCTTCCTTTCCCGAAAACAGAAATCTGGTCATTATTATCAGTTTGTTGTACTGAATATCTAGTTTTTGTATCCAGCCTAACAAGTACAAATAAGTTGAATTTAACTAGTAGGTTTTAACTAGAATTTATACTCCTAGAAAAACATAGTTTGTTCTATTATGGCCATTTTTGTTGAAACATGAGAAACTATTTCCTAGGTGATTTATGACATCTTACGACATTTGAATTCCTGTGGCCATTTTAAACTAAGTGACCTTCAAACTGTTTATGCTTGGACACTGCTAAAGATTCCATGGTCTACTTTCACTGCACATTTCTCTCCTTGTGGGAAAAAAATGCAGTAAGATTTCCATGTAGTTGAAAGAGAAAATAAAAGTATCAGTTATTCAGAGATTCCAAAATTACTTTTGCTCTTGTGTGGACCCTGTGCTTTCCTTGATGGCACTAACACAAACTGCCACCATTAAGTAGGTAAATTTAAGAAGCTTGGAGAGTGGCAGCTTCCCTCCCCCAGCTCCTGAACACCTCAGATCACTGGCTCTCCTTCAAGTTCATCCTTGATAGCCATCATTGAGGAAGCAACCCCTATGAAGATGGGACCTGGCAGAGGCTCCTGTGGCTGCTGCTGCCCCTGCCTTCCAGTCAGTCAAACTCCTTGACACTGTCAATGGTTCAATGCCGGAAAATGATAGGATGATATCAGTAATTTTACCAGACATTAAGAAATGCACCCTAAGGTCTATGGATCCTTTCAATCTGATGTGGTAGCTAAAAACTTCTGTATCATGTCCTCCATTAGAGTGTAAGCTTCTTGAGAGTAGGGACTCTCTTACATTTCAAATTGCATCCCTAGCAATGATCACAGGGGTTTGGGTTTGTTTTTTCTTTTGCACACAACAATTGGTTTTTCATTCATTAATAAATGATTTTTCATTTCATTCATGGGACCATAAGAATTTAAATAAAAGACTCGAAAACTGTCCATTAATTACAATTCCTTTATGTTAAATAATTGATTCTTTTTTTTAAAACCCTTGTGTCTTAGAATTAATATGATAAGGGCTAGGCAATTGGGGTTAAGTGACTTCCCCAGTGTCACACAGCTAGGAAGTGTCTGAATCTAGATTTGAATTCAGGTCCTTCTAATTGTAGGTCTGGCACTCTATCCGCTGTCCTACCTACTGGCTGCCCCTAAGAGATTCTTAATGCATAGTCATGAAGATTTTCCAACTGATCTGTATGCTGGCTGCTGATAAAAGGGTTTCATCTAAAAATACCTTTTTGCTGGCTAATCTTCTTTCTTTGATGATCTGTAAACTGAGATTAGTCCAAATCAAATTTTGACTGGTTCTCAAAATTTTTATCTCCAAAGGTGGAAAAACTTCCTGGAAATCTATACACTTAAGAAAAAAAAATCTTCCTTCTCTCCTTACATCTAAACTGATTCCTTCTTTTTATATCCAGTTTCTTAATGGTTGACTTCTAGTTTCTGACTAAATTGAAGCATAGTTTGAATTGGGAATATAAATTTAATACAGTATATTAAAGAACTAAAGAAATGCTATACTTAAAAAATGAATAAAAGTTTTATATCAGATCCAAAATTAGTATCTGTACATATAGAAAACCAACAAATAAAAACAAGTTATTTCCAAATTAATATGTGGTCACATATACACAAGTAGTTCTCAAAAGATACACCTTTTTATACCATTATGTTCTGTTTTAGAATCAATACTAAGTATTAGTTCCAAGGCAGAAGAGCAGTACGAGCTGGGCAAGTGGGGTTAAGTCCCTTGCCTAGGGTCACACAGCTAGTAAGTGTCTAAGGTGATATTTGAACCCAGAACCTCCCATCTCCAGGCCTGGCCTTCTATGCACTGAACCACCTAGCTGTCCCTTAAGAGAAGAATTACGAACTATTAACAACTATATTACAAAGAATTGAAATTTGCTATTAGAAAGATTACTCTAAATGACTAAAATAAGAGAACTACAAATCAAAACACCTCTGATATTTCCATTCATTCCTAGAAAACTGGCATAGATAACAAAAGATGGGAGGAGTTAATGCCAGAGGGGCTATGCAAAACCAGACATCATAATATACTGTTGGTAGAGCTTAGAATTGATCCAACAGCTTTAGAAAGCTATTTGGAAGAGCACTAAGAAAGTGATTAGAATGTCCACACTATTTGCCCCAGAGGTTAGTGACAAAAAGGAAAAATAAAATTCAAAGATATTTAGAGTAGCATTTCCAGCAAAGACCTGGAAATAACCAGTCCACCAGTTAGGGAATGGCTAAACAAATTGTGATCTATGTATATAATGGAATATTACCATATTTTATAAGTAAGAAATTACAAATATGATGAATACAGAGAAGCGTGGAAAGAATTTTATTAACGGGTACATAGTGAAGTAAGCAGAAGGAAACCAATATACCAAATGACTATTACAATGCAAATTAAATTGCCACAAAACAATCAATACTGAATGCTGTGAAATTACAGTGACTGAGTTTGGTCTCAAAGAAGAAATATGAGAATGCATTTCTCTCCCTTCTTTTTCAAGATGGAAAACTATGGGTTAGGAACACTATAGATAATTATCTAATAAACTGGATAATATGTGGGTTATTTTTGCTTTGCTTTCTCCCCCCCCTTCCTTTTTATTCCTTGATATTAGGGATAGCTCTCTATGGAATTATATAATACAGTTGATGTAAAATAGAAGATCTCAATAAAATTTTAATTCGATATCACAAACATCTCATTAAAAGAGTGCCATTTTTCTTATTAATTCTCTTTGCAGGCATAAATAAAAACAAGTAAAATGAGCACAAATATGAAAGTGTATGTATACATATACACATAGGTTAGGTATGTATACACACATATATATGTGTATATATATACATATATGTATCTGTCCATATATTTAGGGTTAAGCAGCAGAAGTGATGACAGGAAGGATACTAACAGAACAAGGAACATATTAATAATGGGGGAAAGTTGGAGGTGAAGCAAGCTGAAACTATGAAGAATAGAGGATAATGTTTCCTTCAGGCTTCATAGCTTCTTAGAAACCCATGGTGATAACAAGAAACCAGAATTAAACAATGACCATCAATTAGAGAATACTGAACAAGTTGTGGCATATGAATAGAATAGAATATTATCACACCACAAGAAATGACAAACAAGGAATTCAGAGAATTCAGAGGAAAATGAAAATATTATGAACCAAAGCAGACACGGAACAATCTTAAGTACAACCTTGGGAAACAGATATGTAATGTCTTTCACTCCATTAACTGTAATGATGAATCTTGGTTCCAAGGAAGAGATAATGAAACACACTTCCTTTGTCTCAACAGAAAGACTTCAGGTTCAGAATTTTGTATGAGCTGTCAGAGGAGGTGACTAGGAATTAGTTTTCCTTAACTGTTTATCTGTTACAAAGAAAGGTTCAGTAGGGCTAGGTGCATGGAAATTACTGTTTTGTTATTTATACAAAAAAGCATCAAAAAACAAATAAGAATTATTTGTTTTTACAAATATTATTTACAATATTATTTACAATAAATTTTACAAAATTTATTTACAATTTACAATAATTTACAAAAATTATTTACAATGAAAAACACTTTAAAGCAAATCAAATTCAGCCACTCACAAGAATACTCAAAGTCAAGGTGGTGTTTTATATATTAGTTGGACAAACTGAGCTACTGAATTTCTATCCATGTAGAATCTAGGTGGTTCTGTGTTTTCGTTGTCTTTTATTTATTTGTTAACTATAATCTTTTTTTTTTTTTGGAGAGCTAAGACTAACTCTGCCCTCAGGTCAATATAGGAATAGAATGTAGAGCTAGGAGACTTTAGAGGTAATTAAATATAACTTCCTCATTTTATAGCTAAGGAAACTGAGATTCAGAGAGGCTTTTACATGTCTTTGAGTCTCACATTCCATGATGCAGAAAAAGCCAAGAAGCCATAGCAAAAAAGCAGGGCAAACTATTTAAGAGTAACAGACTTTGCATTCCAGGAGTCAGTCTTTTCCAACACAGCCTTGAATTTTATGTTTACTCTTCACTTTTGCAAATAAAGGCCTCTGGGAAAGTAACATTTTATTTCCTTTGTTATCTCCCTAACAACATCTTAGCCTTATTTCATGATTTGTTCATGCTAATTATGAATATCTTGTTAGCAAAACCTCTCACCCACATACTAATGAAATAATGCTAAAGTATTCAATTTAGTCCTAGGTACCTTTTTTCCTATGTGTATTGCCAAAACAATTTAGGTATATTAACCTGTTGCTCAAGCAAGATTTATTTGCATTGATTTTTTTTGTTGTTGTTTTACTTTTTCCTCATGATCAATCTGGCTTAATAGAAAGAATGTTGAATATTCTAGAAGAATGTAAGCTCTTTGGGGTCAGCAATTCTTTATTTTTTGTCTATATATCTCCAGTACCTAATGCAACAACCTACATACAGTAGGAACATAAAAAACTTACATTTTATTGAATTAAACTAAAAATCTATAAACTTTTGCCTTAGTTCTAGTTCACCTATAGAAAGAGAAGGGTTGGCTAGATCCAATATTTTCAAGGCCTTTTCCAGATCTAGAAAGAAGCCTTTGATTCATTCATCTATCTATCTATCTATCTATCTATCTATCTATCTATCTATCTATCTATCTATCTATCTATCTATCTCTATCTCTATATATCCCTATATATATTTTTGGCTAATCATAATTTCATTTTCATTCTCCCACTTTTACTGCATTATCCCTTGGGGTTTTATATGGCTGAGATAAAAATGGAGATATATCAACACACCTAGATTTCAAAGTGCAACACTTTTGATTGCCTCTCAGAAGCCCAAAAGGTTATAAAATTGCATACCCCTTGATTCCATAATACCACTACTGGGTCTATATCTCAAAGAGATTTTTCAAACAGGGTAAAGAATCTATTTGCACAAAAATATAGCAGTTTTGTTTTTTGGTGGCAAAGAACGGGAAATTGAGGGGATGTCCCTCAATTGGGAAATGACCAAATAAATTGTGGTATATGATGGTGATGGAATACTGTTGTGTTATAAGAAACAATGAGCGGGATGATGTCAGAAAACCCTGGAAAGATCTGCAGGACCTAATGCCAAGTGAAGTAAGCAGAAACAGAACACTGTACAGAGTAACAGCACGATGATTAACTGGGAAAGACTTAGCTACTCTCAGCAATACAATGATCCAAGATAATTCTGAAGGACTTCTGGCAAAAAAATGCTATCCAAATCCACATTAAGAACTGATGGAGGACAAATGCAAATCGAAGCATACTGTCTTTCACTTTATTTTACTGGTGCTTTTATTTGGGGGGGTTTGGTTTTATATGAATATTTTCTCACAATATGGCCAATATGGAAATATGTTTTTCATGATCATACATGTGTAACCCACATTAATTGCTTACCATCTCAGAGAAGGGGGAAGGAGAGACACCATTTAGATCTTGTAATATAGGAAAACATATTAAAATTGTCATTGCATGTAATTGAGAAAATAAAAAAAAATGTTAAACCTATGTTTCATATACATCCTGCTGCCAAAGCCACTCTCCCCCTCTACACCTTTTTTTTGGAGGGGGTTTTACTGTGTCTTCTAAACATGAGATCAATAAAGTACTTTTTCAGACTGATAAATATGTGGCATAAATATGGAGCTACTGATTCTATTTTCCCCATTCAAAAAAAAATATAACTTTATTGTTCACTGTATTGTGATGCCAGATTATCAAAAGGTATAGTTGCCTACGATATTCAATAGTTCCATTGCAATGCAAAAGGAAGCTTTAACTATAAATAGGAAATTAAATGACTGATGCGTGAAATTATACAGATGCATTTTTAATGCAGATTCTTATGATAAAGGCTGTAAACCTACTATTTTTAAGGATTTTTTTTTATTAAAAATATAGACACAGTTGGGCACACACACACGCACACGCGCACACACACACACACACACACACACACACACACACACAGAAGGTGATTAACTTAATCTGTCAGTTTAGTATTTTCTTCCTTTGGAATCAAAGGTGACACCACCAATTCTGTCAGCCACTGGAGCCAAAAGTCACAAGACGTAAGGCCAGAGGTGATTCCAATTGAGAGCTAACTAGCAAGGAATCTGTGTCACTCTTCTCAAATGCTACTGACAGTTTTATTTTTCAGACCTATGGGGTTCCTCGGGAGCAGCTTGAGCTTACAGGATTTGGATATTTTGTATTCTCTAAGTCTGTGAACTACATGTTTTATTTTCCCAAACCCTATCCTAGCTTGCTCAGCTTCTCTTCCCTGATCTCTAACATGTACAAAAGAGACACTTTCGAGTGGATAATAAAGAGCTGGCTTTGGAACCTGGCCAACCCTATTGAGTTCTATTTCTAAGACACACCGACTGAGTGAACAAGTCACTTGGACCTCTTGAGTGCTCTAGGCAATTCTTTAAGACTTTAAGATACAGAGGGCACGCTAGGTGGCATAATGAATAGAGTGCCAGAACTGGAGTCAGGAAGACTCCATCTTCCTGAGTTCAAATCCAGTCTCAGACACTTACTAGGTGTGTGACCCTGGGCAAGTTATTTAACCTTGTTTGCCTCAGTTTCCTCAACTGTAAAATGAGCCTGAGAAGGAAATGGAAAAGAGCTCTAGAATCTTTGCCAAGAAAACTCCAAGTGGAAGTCACAAAGAAGAGTCAGATATGACCAAAATAACAGAACAAGAACTTAGCCAGGTAGCTGCTTTGGTAAAGAATTTCCTTCATGTTTTTGGCAGCATGGATTTTAGAAAAGATATTCACTACTACATTTACTTACATAATCATTAGTTTTTCAGTTCCTTGGAAGTACTGGTAAGAGGTTTACCTAATAAAATGGGCAGAATTAACATGAACAAATGAAATGACAGACCCAAACCAAACAAATAAAGAAACAAAAAAAGCAGAGAATCCCAAAGGTACTCTCATTGTCTGGAATTCAACAAGCTGTCCTGGGCTAGTCAGTGGGAAGACAGCAATAAATGAAACCCTTTTTTTCAGAATGTTCTGAGCACAATCCTCTAGCCTTCCCAGAATCCAAAAACTTCCCTGCCTATGTATCGCCCAGCTAAGTGGGAAAAGAAAGATGCCTTCTTATGACCTGAGATGAGTCCTTGGTCCACACACTTTGTATACAAGGATAATGGTACTAAATGTACAACCACAAAATGGATATTCCTAGAGCTCAGGTTAGAGCAGGGCACTCCAGGCTCAGGAAGCTCTAGAGACTATCTAATGGCTTTTGGATAAAATAAATTTAAAAATCTTCTCTTTGGCTTTCACAATTTGACTTCTTCCCTCTTTTCTAGGCTTTGTCTACATCCTTTCCCTTCATATATACTAGAAGTCAGCCAAATGGGCTACCTGCTGTCCTTCATACATGAAATTCCATGTCCATCTCCAGAATTTTGCACATGCTGTCTAGCATGTATCGAACACATTCCCTTTTAAAAAGTTTAAAACCCTTACTTTCTGTCTTAGTAATCACTCTAAGATAGCAGGGCAAGGGCTAGGCAAATGGGGTTAAATGACTTGCCCAGGATCGCACAGCTAGGAAGTGTCTGAGGCCAAATTTGAGTCCAACTCCTCCTGACTCCATGTCTGGCTCTCTATCTATTGTGTTTTCCAGCTGCTCTTCCCTTCTCCTTTCTACCTCTTAAAATCTCTAACTTTCCTTAATTTCCTTTAAGATTCTCTCCAAGCACTACCTGGCCACTCCTGATCTTTCCAGTAGCCAATGCCCGTCTATTCCCAGAATATTTTGTATTTACTTATCTGTATGTAAAGAAGCATCATGGGATAATGAAAAGAAGACTGGCTCTGGACTCAGAGAACTGGGGTCAAATGCTGTCCCTGGCATTTAGTATCCAGGGCACATTCCGACATTTCATTAAACAATTGTCCTGTAACTAACCCAATACACCAAGGTAGTTCCTGTACAAATCCTAAATCAAATGGACATTTCATTCAGTTTGAGGCCCCATACTGATATATAAGCTCCAGGAAAGCAATTTCAAACTCCTGTAGCAAGTTGTTCATAGTACATACTTCAGAGTCACATCACTATGGGCTATTAGCGAGTCATAGTCATGATAAAATGAGGATTGAAGCAGGTGGGGCTAAAGGAATAGTACTGGTCTTGGAGTCAAACAGGATTGAATTCAAATCTCACTTCTGATACTCCCTAGAATCTAGCCAAATGGGCTACTTGCTGTTTTTTTTTTTTAATTTTTCTAGACTTCTAAAAGTTTAGGCATAATTTTAGCCTAGACTTGAAGGAGGCCAGGGAAATCAGGAGCAGAGCTAAAGAGGGACATTGAATTGAAGGGGGACATGTAATTATGCTATTATTTTTTAAGGGTACAAATTAGTAAAAAAAAATGATAGATTACATTTCAAGCAAAAGGCAACTTCTTGTTGTGGAATGAAGGCTATCCTCTGAGTCATAAAGACCTGGGTTCAAGTCTATCCTTTGATATATATTAGCTGTGTGACCCTGAGCAAGTTATTTAGCTGATAAACATAGAAAAATATACATGTGTGTGTGCTTATTATCAAGGATTAAGCTAGAATGTTGCTCTATGTTATTTACCTCTAAAATAGGGCAAAGACAGCACACCTTGCTCACTCTACCATGAATGGTAACATTCATGGTCGTAATATGATGCCAATGTCTTTTTTCATTTTGTACAAAATAGATTTTTTTAAGTAGTACTAAACACATATCTCCTTTGGTTTATTTTGCTGTCCTGATTGTGAGAAAACAAGATTCCATCAAGATTAAAGCACCACCCTCAATACTTCAACCACCTCTCACATCCTGCAAGAGTTAGAAAATCCTAAAGATGTTGATAGCTCAATCATACTGGGGAGTCAATGGGAATTTATCATAAAAATGAGGGGTTTTTTTTACATTTTTAAACCCTTAACTTCTGTGTATTGTCTCATAGGTGGAAGAATGGTAAGGGTGGGCAATGGGGGTCAAGTGACTTGCCCAGGGTCACACAGCTGGGAAGTGTCTGAGGCTGGATTTGAACCTAGGACCTCCCGTCTCTAGGCCTGACTCTCAATCCACTGAGCTACCCAGCTGCCCCCAAAAATGAGGGTTTTTACCTTTCTACAGATATAAAGCACAATGTAAAAAAGGGTAGTTGTCAAAATCCCTGCAAAAGAAAACAAAACAAAACTAGATTACCCAAGAGGCTTCATGGTAAATAAAAGACACTTTGTCCAAGCAAGCTATGCAACATTTTCTCCTGGAATGGAATCGATAAATCAAATAGGATAAGAACTCTAGAATCAACATTAAATGTTTGGCCAGATAATTAAAAATCCAAATCATTATGGCTCTTATCTCAAAAGGCTGATTTTTTTTCTAACTGATAAATTGATCTGACACTCTCCCTGGGAAGCTTCTCCAATTTGCACTTGTACTTTTGGGTTGGCACCCCAGAGGGTGGCTGCTGCCTCAAGGTTGAAGAGGAGTATCCTTTGTACCCACTCCTAAAATTATAGCTCAGCCTGCTGGTGTGCTTCCCATTAACAGTAAACCAATAGGCACAATTAGTTCTTTGCAAAGTCATTTACAAAGATGTTATAGTAAAATCAATAGCTACAAAATATTCCTCCCACACAAATCTGAGGCACATTCTCCTGCCAACATACGTAGTGCTTGGTGAGGAGAGTGGGCACAAACTTATACTACAGTGATAATTAGGCACACACATTGCAGACATGGATGGCCACATGTTAAACCAGGGATCTTATATTTGATCCTAGAGGAAATAGGGAATCAATTAAGCTTCTTGAACAGAGGAGTGACACGTAAGAAATGAGATATTTGAACAGTATAAATAAGCACCAACAGAAGCTCAGCTGAACAGTTCTGAAATTCCCATTTGATGTCCTTGAAAATAACAATTCATCTATCTCCAGCCATTTCTAAGGCCTTCCTCTCCTACTGTTTCATTTTTACTTTGCCATATATTCCCATTTTTCAACCAACCACTGGACAATGAATGATTGCAAATGGGCATTCTGTGGCGTAGAGCAAAGAGGGCCTCTATGACCTTCTTGAATCAGAAATGTATAATTTAGTGACTAACGCAGTATTTCCAAAAGCAAAATTTGAACAGCTCAGGCTTTTATAAGAGATTTGGGTCAATTTGCTATTGGTTAAGTAACTTGTACTGCTTAGGGAGGCAGATATTTTATTAAAGTTAATAATAGTGCAAGTGCTCATTTAGCTGCAATGGTTATCTCAAAGCCTGAATTTCTAGATTTCCATTCAGTCAACATACACTTGAGAAAAATGATAATACTAGTAAGCATGATTGCTAAGGTCCCTTCCAGGGCTAAAAGTCTGTGATTCTATCATTTTTCTCTTTAAGGGAGACTAACCACTTAGTCTTTCTCTTACACATTAATCTTAAAAATCATGGTTCTAAAAATCTCTAAGCACCCTGAATGTCACATAATTTTAATGACCAAATTTGGTGCTGAAGAAGACAGTAGAAAATTTGCTCTACTCCCTTCTGTGAATGGGGCATTTAGATGGCACAGTGTGCTTGGAATCAAGAAGACTCATCTTCATGAATTCAAATCTGGTCTCATGATTCTAGCCAAGTCATTTAACTCTGTTTCCCCGTCTGTAAAATGAGCTGGAGAAGGAAATGACAAACCACCCCAGTATCTTTGCCAAGAAACTCAGAAATGGGGTCATAAAGAGTTAGATTTGACTAGAAAAAAATTAACCCTTCTTTGAATAGCCTGCAGGCTGTGTGGAACATGGACTGTGCTGTCAGACTTGGTTGACATGTCTATCTTTCCTTCCTTCCATCAATACTTTGTTTGAGGAGCTGGCTCTTGATGTAATGCAGAAGGAAGGTTATCTTTGGAAATGAGAGCGGTATAAATATAAAAGATTGTCAATTCAAAATATTTAAAGCAAGTTATGAGTTACCAAAGCCTATTCATAAGTCAAGTCAAAAGTCCATGTGTAATTTTGAATAGACAATTCCCCCAGGATTTATTTACTTAGGATATTGTTAGAATGGCTTGAGGGATTTTCCACCCTGGGAGTTCCCTGTGTTTCTGAAATCATATATGTTTCATGTATTTATGATATGGGACTAGAAGAAATCTTTACATTTCATCTACTTTGCCCTGGTGCCCTTGTGTGTGTGTGGGGTGATGGTATTATGCATTTTCATATTGTTATATTATTTTGCATAATGTCCCCTGGGTGAATGGAAGCCTGTTTTAATCTTAGTGGATGGGAGGGAAAGAGAAAAATCCTTTACTTGGTTTATCTAGTACACTTATGATCCTGCCCATGAAATAACAACCCAGGATAGACTGAGTAAATCATCAAGAAATGCCCAAGTTGTGATTATGGTGCTACCCTAATAAGCCCTTGGCTAATCTCATGAGCTCAAAGGCTTCCACCTTAGCATTACCCTCAAGATTTTCTCTCTACGATCCCTCCCCCCCGAAATAGGGCTTCATGAGAACACTAAGGATGCCCTAAATGTCTCTGCTACTTAAAAGTATTCCTCCCGGGTATATGGCAACATAACTCAAAAGTTCCAGAGATGCTACTTGTAATAATAATGATGATAATGATGATGACAAAATAGTTAATATGTACATAGCATTTTAAGGTTTACAAAATGTTTTACAGATATTATCTTGCTTTATCCTCACAGGGACCCTGGGACGAAGATGCTATTATCATTTCTACTTTACAGATAAGATAATTAAGGCAAACTGAGACCCAGTGACTTGCACAAGGTTATAGAGTTACTGTCTGAGGCAAGAATGGAACTCAGCTTTTTCTAACTCCAAGCCCAAAGATCTCTACACTATCCTACATAACTAGTAGTATCACAAAACACCTTTTAGTCATAAGAAATCCACCTATGGCACTTCTGAGAAAAGTTTTATAATCAAGGTCTCAGCTTTTATACATTTGTTTCCTCAATGGTCTGGTTGGTATTTCTTGGGAATGTATACTAATGTATAAGCTGCCACTTTATAAAGGAGGCTTATGTACTAAGTTACTTAGATTTATTTTCTTCTTGGCATGATATATTTGTTCACAATGTCATTTTCCAATATGGTAAATACTTAAGCTTTTTTAGAATGCAGCCAGAGATCCTTTATGAAAAAAAGAAAACAAGTTTAGCAATGGTATCATTTTTTCCATTCTAATAATTCTTATTTATCCTATTATCAAAGGTTTGAATAAATGGTTACTGGAGGAATGATAAAGAAAGCACAACATTTAGACCAGTCAGGGGGAAAAATGGCATCCGATTATCTTCATGGGATGGCTTGCTTTTTAGGACCTTGGGTAGGGAAATGAGCCTTTTTAATCAAATTGATAAATGACAGCTTTGATCAGTTCCCCAAAACTCTTGTCTAGTCACAGCTCTTCCCATTCTTCAGATGTGACATCTCTAATCTTCCATATAGTTACATGTCCTTGATGTCAACATCATCTTTACCAATTTTCAACAAACATTTATTTTATAGCTCCCATGCATGTGGCAAGAAGTAGCTTGCCTCCCAGTCAGGTCTCAGCTCTGACATATATCAGTAGTGTGAGCACTGGCACTAATAAACTTATAGTGATGCAGGAAACTCTCTGAGACTGTGAGCTGCAAAGCAGGTGAGGATCTACCTCAGAAAGGAGAGTTTCCTTACTGGGAGACCAAGGAAATAATAGGCCTAACTTAAAAAAAAAGTTTAAGGCAGTAATTTTTCAAGGTGCCAAGAACAGAAAGAGAATTTTGACTACCCTTAAGATGTAGTATCTGAACCTACAGAAGTATTGGGAAGGTTGTTTAATATGTAAATATCTACATAACAATAGCCCATGCCATAAAAGTGCTAAATCAGTACATGTCATATTACCTGGGAGTTAGAAAACTAGGAGCTGGGCCTGACTGACTGGTTAACCTTGGATCATTGTTTTTACTTCCTTTAAAAAGAAGAAGGACCGTTGTACTGGATAAGTTTCATTTTAATTTTAAAAATTCTGCATAGCTTTGAGTGGTACAGAGGACAAACACAGAGGAGAGAAGTGGTTGTGGGTTAGAGAGGTTGGAGAAAACTTTACAGAAGAGAGACTTTAGGTAAACCTCAAAGCAAAAGAATGAAAAAAGAAGTGAAAGGAGCAAGATAATTCCTTAGCTTAATTTTTTACAAACATCTGGAAAGACCTACATGAAAATGTGAAGAGTGAAACGAGCAGAACTAAGAGAACATTATGTACAAGCAACAGAAATAGTTTGAAAAATGATTTGGGTATGTCTACCTCGAGAGAGAAAAAATAATAAACAGAAGCAAGAAAGACATTGTTTTATATCTACATATATTTGTCAAATGTTGCCTTCTATAGTGTGGGGAGGGTGGAGTGGGGGGTACCTAGGAATTGTAATATAATAAACAAATAAATACATTTTAAAATTAAGACAAAAAGGAAAGAGAGCATTTTTGGAGGCAAGGGCAAGGGCAAAAGTTCAGGGGCAGGAATGTAAAGGGAATATAAAACATTAGTTTGGTTAAAGGACTGAGTTCATAGAGGTATATCTGAGCCTTTCAAAGAGAAAAGAAGTATAACCATCAGAATAATAAACAAATTCAATTGCTTTCATTTCACAAGTACTATTTTCAATGTACTGTAATAGGGTACTGGGAGTAACTAGATGGTGCAGTGGATAGAGTGCCTGGACTGAAGTCAGAAAGACTTATTTCCTTAGTTGAAATCTTGCTTCAGACACTTATTATCTGTGGAACCCTGGACAAGTCATTTCACCTAGTTTGCCTCAGTTTCCTCATTTGTAAAATTAACTGGAGAAGGAAATGGCAAATCACTCCGGTATCTTTGCCCAGAAAACCACAAATGGGGTCAGGAAGAGTCGAACACAATTGAAATGAATGGACAACAACAATGAAAATGCTAGGTGCTAGAGCTATATGGGTGAAATAATTCATGGAGAATGGATTAAGACATGGTTCTTGCCTTCAAGGAGCTTATTCTCTAGTAAAGGCAATAAAACAAGTATACAGATCAATGTAATACAATCCAGCTAGTTTAGTAATCGGAATACAGTATCTCCCAGATCTTTCCCAGACTTTCTTCTTTTCTCTCTCTAGACTCTCTTAGTGATTGTTTCTGTTTCCAAAAGCACCATTTTGTTCCTTAAGGATATGATTCTCAAATCTAGATATCTAGCTTTAATCTCTATTCTGAATACCATCCCCAAATGCCTCCTAAATATCTCCCATCAGATCATCAAACTCAATATGCCCAAAGCAAATCTTTCCCCCTAAGATTACTTGTTGTTTAGTCTACTCACTGAGTCTCCTTCAGGTGCCAGAATTCCTAATTAATTATTGCTCTGTATACAGAAGGGATTTAATAAATGCTAGTTCCACTGAATTTGTTGGGCTAAAAGGTAGACAAGGATTTCATTGGAGAGCAATGTGTGTAGAGACTACTCTAGGTAAGAGGTCTGTCAGTGCACAAAGTTACAGAGATTGGAAGGGGCCAGGCAAGATTAGGGAATGCCAAGGAATTCCCACTTGAATGGAACATAGTGTGTGTTAAGGAGAGCAATGTATAATGGGACAGGAAAGATAGGCTGGGGGTCCACTGTGGAAGACCTTGAACACCATGCTAAATAGCTTATATTGTATTCAGTAAATAGTGGGATTTATGAGAAAGCTGGAGGTTTTTGAGCAAGGAGACTATGTAATTGGATTTTTGCATTATGAAAATTGCTCTGGCACTGGTGTGAGGAATAAATTGGAAAAGGGAGAGACAGAAGTCAAGGAGACAAGTAATTTTCCAGTGTTTTCTGAAATACTCTGTTCACCATCACCATGGTGTGCTTCCTGGAAGATCCTGAATTCTTTTTATGGAGAATTGGAGACATGAAGAGCCATCACTGGTATTCCATTTTGTGTGGCTGATTACTTTTTAATATTTTTGACTTATGATTTTAATGTTTTATAATATGTTTTTCTTTTATGTGAACACTTGCCTTCTGTCTTAGAATTGATACTAGGTATCATTTCTAAGGCAGAAGAGTAGTAAGGGCTAGGCAACTGGAGGTAAGTGACTTGCCTAGAGCCAGGACCTTTCTGAATATACATTTGAACCCAGGACTTCCTATTCCCAGCTTTGGTTCTCTATCCACTGAGCCACCTAACTGCTCCCTATAAAAGGTTTTCAAAAGCAGTAGGTGGTGCCATAGACAGGCCTAGGATCAGGAGGACTTAAATTCAAATCTAGTTTCAGAACACTCACTAGCGACATGACCCTGAGCTGGCCTCAGTTTCTTCATCTGTCAAGTGATCTGGAGAAGGAAATGGCAAGTCAGTCTAGTATCTTTGCCAAGAAAATCTCAAATGGAGTTACTAGAGTCAGACATAATTGAAACAACTGAACAACATGTTTTCAAAATGATGTATGTAGGTTTTACCTAAGTATTCATACTCTACCCCTCAACTCCCCTCAAAAAATCTTTGTACAACTGAAAAATTAAAATAAATCAATTCTGTACAGAAAACAGAACATGGCCATAATGGCTGCAAGGTTTCCTAGAACTCCTAAATCCATAAAATAGAATTGACTTCTTCTGCATCAATGTCTGTTTCTTGGAAATATTGGATTAGTTTACCAACAGATTCATTCATTTTAAAATAATTTTCTTGCTTTCTTAATTCCCTGAGGTTGGAGTTCCTGGAGGAGTCTTTCCCAAAGCAGAAAAATTAACAGCATGTACCAAGCAGCCTGCCTTTGAAGTTGACACAGTTTTACCAGCATTATCATGGAAGAGCTTTACTGAGATTATGATAAATCACACTGACATGGATCTTTACCATTTATATTCTCTTCACTTAACAACCTTGTATAGAAGATAAAGCAGGAAAGATCATCCCCATTTGATAGATGAGAAAACTGATTGTCAAAGAGGTTAAGGGATTTGCCCATGGTCACATAAGTATTTACACAGAGCAGAGGAGGTAGGTCTTAAAGGTCCTATTAAAAAATAGATTTTGGAGTTCCAAAAGATCTGAGAAATTCTATAGTTTTCACTTTCCAGAGGAAGAAATTAAGGTATAGAGCAGTGAAATGTTGAATTAAAACTTGGCTTTCTGGTTCTAAGTCCAGTTGTCTCTACATTATACCACAGTGCCTGGCACATAGTAGATGCCATATACATGCTTATTTCCCTCTCTTCTCTTCCTCCATTTTTATTATTATAAAATATAAAATTACTGATTTATATGTAAGTGGATTAGAGTGTCTTATTTAGAAACATCCCTCTCCTCTCTATTACCAAGCTTAGTTACTTGCAAAACGCTTTCCACTGGGAGTAGAAATGTGTGCTCTAATTAAAACTGGCTCTGGGAACACATTGTATGATTTATAAATATAATACCAACAGGAAAGCTGTACCAGTAACCCCCCACATACAGCGACTATTCAGAAACAAATCTCTGGCACAACAAGCCTGTGGAGTAGATAAACCCTATTTGCTTTGGGAAGCCGCTTAACTATTCACTTCTCTTCCATTCCTGACACAATTTAAAAAAACCTTAGTCTTCATGTTGAACTGGTTGTAGAGGTACTAGTAGTATCTGGGGGAAACAGAAACAGTAAAACCAGCCTTAGAATATTAATGATGATTTTGCCCAGAGACTTGCATCAAGTGACAAATTGTGATACTAATAAAAATAAATTCATCTATTCAACTTATATCTGCTGCGTGAGGCTCTGGGCTAAGATACCGTGAATGAATTCTAAGTTATTCACTTGGACTCCTCTTTGACACATTGTAATGGTATATCAGTTACTGCTTTTTATCCTTACTTTCTGTTTTAGTATCAATTCTGAAACAGAAGGGTGGCATGGGCTAGGCAATCGGGGTTAAGTAACTTGCCCAGGCTCATACGGGTAGGAAGTATCTGAAGGCAAATTTGAACCCGGGACCTCCCATCTCCAGGCCTGGCTCTCTGTCCACTGAGCCACCTAGCTGCCCCTCTCTCAATTATTATTTAGCAAGGTTTTTCATAGACAGAGACTCCGAATCTGAGAGTTGAAAGAGAACTTAGAAGGCATCTAATTGAACTAGTACCTCAACAGGAATTCCCACTACAATGTAGGTCATGTGGAATGCAGAGATTAAGAAGCTCTAAGTTATCATCTCTCTCACCAAGGGAAGACCACTATTTGAACCTAACTATAATACAGTAATGATCATGGTTTCGTATTCCATTTTTTACCTAGTTGTATTCAGTTTTCACCCTAATTTTTTACGTTTATTACCATATTCTAGGTAATACCTGGTATTCATATCAAAAGATCAACATCTTTTCCCATAAAATTTAATCACTTATTTAAAATATAGTATCTTGACCAAAAGTATATTATTCAACATTCTAGAATTAGGAGACAGTATTGCCAGCAATTAAGATATGAAATCAACCCATCACATTTTCTCAAAACAGTTCAGAGCCAGAATACTCTGTACTCAGGCCAAGCAGTGCTGGGCTTGGATTCAGCATACCTAGGTTTAAATCTACTGCTTATTAGCTATTTATCCAGGTGCCAAATGCCTCAGTTCTCTGATCTATAATACAAGAGGGGAATCCTATTAGGGCTTCTGGCCTCTTTTTTGTGTCATAGATCCCTTGGCAATCTGATAAAAATCTATGGATTCTTTCTTAAAGTAATGTTTTTGATTTTTATACCTTTTCCCTCTGTCTTAGTATCCATTCCAAGACAGAAGAGCAGCAAAAACCTAGGTAATAGGGCTTAAGTGACTTTCCTAGAGTCACCCAGCTAATAAGTGTCTGAAGGTAGATTTGAACCCAAAGTCCTCCTGACTCCAGGGCTGGCACTCTATCCATTGTGCTACATAGCTGTTTCAAAATAATATTTTTAAGTGCATAAAATGCATAGAACTGGGGAGGAGAACAATTATATTAAAACGTAGTTGTTAAAATATTTTTTTAGAAATATGATATGATCAATGTGGGAAAATGGGGACACATATTACACTGTTGGTGGAACTGTGAACTGATCCAACCATTTTGGAGAGCAATTTGGAATTATGTCCAGGGTATAAATTTGTATACCCTTAGGCCCATCTGTTTTCTAAGGAGACTGGGGAAAAGGAAAAGCATCTATGTTTCAAATATTTATAATAAATCTCTTTGTGGTAGCAAAGAACTAGAGATCGAGGGGGATGCCCATCAATTGGGGAATGGCTGAACAAATGGTAGTATGTAATTGTGATGGAATACTACTACACTCTAAGAAATGATGAGCAGTTGTTTCTTTTTAACTTGGAAAGAACTACATGAGATAATGAAGAATGAAATGAGTAGAACCAAGAGGACATTATATACAGCTACAGAGTTAATATTTGAAGAATAACTTGTGATGTTCAGCTCCAGAGAATGAACTGAGAAATGGAAACATGAAAGACATAATCTCTCTCTCTGTGTCTCTCTCTCTCTCTCTCTCTCTCTCTCTCTTTCTCTCTGTCTACTGGATGATGCCTTCTGTGAGGTGTGGAGGGGAGAAAGGACTGTGATACCTGGAAATGAATTCTATTAACAAAAATTTTAAAAATATATTTGAACCCAGTGAAATTGCTTGGCAACTCGGGGAGGCAGGAGGGAAGAGAGGGGAGAGACAACCTAAATCATGTAACTGTGGATAACTTATGCGTAATTTGTTATTGGAATAAAATAAAGACAAAACACAGTGAAAAAATAAAAGATATAAAAAATATATATGATATGATGTCTTGCGCCACTTTTAGTTCTAACAGATATCACACACACACACACACACACACACACACACACACACACACACGACACCACCATCACCAATAACAACCAAGAACAAGTAGATGGTCCACTGGATAGAGCACTAAATTAGGATTAAGGAAAATGTGAGTTAAAATCTAGCCTCAGGAGCTAGCTATGTGACCCTGGACAAGCCCTTTAATCTCTGCTTGCCTCATTTTCCTCATCTGTAAAATGGAGATTATAGTAATTGCATACCAACCTCCTAGGGTTGTTGCAAGGACAAAATGAAATAATATTTGTAAAGCACTTTGTAAATCTGGAAACATGATAAAATGCCAGCTATTACTAACCACAGATCTCATTTGTAATGTTTGGTAGGACAGTAGTAGAGAGGACAGGGTTTCAAATTAGAGTGTTCTGCTACCTACTATCTATATCAGTGGTTCCCAGACTTCTTTGGCCTACCGCCCCCTTTCCAGAAAAAAATATTACTTAGTTCCTTGGAAATTAATTTTTTACAATTTTAATAGCAATTAATAGGAAAGATAAATGCACCTGTGGCCATCACTGCCCTCCTGGATTGCTACAGCACCCACCAGGGGGCGGTGGCACCCACTTTGGGAATCACTGATCTATATGAAATTAGGAAAGTAGCTTGCCCTCCCCAGGCAGCAGTTATCTCACTTGCAAAATTAAGGGTGCTGGTCCAGATGATCTCTGAGGACCCTTCTAACTCCCTGTCCATGATCTGATTAGCCTAAATGGCTTGCTGATGATAGACAAAAATTTAAGACCTGCCCTGGTAAAATCACAGATAAAAATGAAAAAAAAAAAAAACACTCTCTGCAACACAAGACAACAGCCTCTATAACACAAACCACTCAATTGTGATTTTAAAAGGTAATGGGGGAAGGGGAGGTTAAGTTCTACATATTAGCTCTGAGCTTTCACATCCCAGAGATGTTTCCTAGGAAACCAAAACATCCCAGACACAAATATTGTGAAATGCAGTCCCCCAGCATGTAATTTAAATTCACCACAATGATTTGGAAACCTGGGTCTTCCTAATGCCTTCCACCAAAGGAGCCACCTGCCCTGGAGCCAGGAAGATTTAGTGGGGAGCTGAGATCAGACTTGGAAGAAAGTAACAAAACACTATTAAGGCTGACAAATAAGCAAAGAGAATAACTGCTTGGATCATTGCCTCCATACCTTCAACGTTGCATGGTGAGCATGGACATTAGGGGTTATGTTACTTGCATTAGTAATTCTCATATCAGTAATTCACAGTAACTACAGGAGCAGAGCAGGAAAAAAAAATGGGGGAAGGATTACTTGATCTGTTTGAGTCAGCAAAAAGTCTGCATTAAAAGAAGTTGTACATTTATTTTTATTACATTCTAATGCATTTAATAACCAGATCTAGGCTAACAAACTGAGGTCAAGAAAAAACCTTTTGAGGACTGTTTTTAATCAATAATAATAAAAGCTAACAATTTTTAGTGCTTTAAGGCTTGCAAAGTGCCTTACAAATATTCTCATCTGATCCTCATGATGACCCTGTGAGGGAGGTGTAACATTATCCCCATTTCATGAATGAGTAAACTGAGGCAAAAGGTGGTTAAGTGATTTGCCCAGAGTCATACAACTAATCTAAGGCTGGATTTGAACTCAGATTTATCTCACTCTAGACTTCTGTAGTTTATTCACTGGCACCTAGCTGCCTGTATTTTTAAAAATGTATTATATAGCATGGACATCAAGGTTTAAGACAGGTGTTTGGTGATTTGCCCATGATCACAAAGCAAATAAGTGTCTTAGGTCACATTTGAACTCAGAACTTCCTGACCACAACTCTATCTACCACACCACTTAGGTGAAAATAGTCTACTAGCTTAAGAAATTTTAACATCACTCTCCTCTCATTTGATTTCTATTATTAATTTGCCTAGCAAACAATTTTCAGAGATTAATCAGAGGGAAAATTCCACCGAAACCATATGTGAATGATCATGAAATCTAAATAATTGAGGTTTTTACTCTATGGGCAAATAAGAACATCTACACCTCATGAGAAGGATATGTTAACTATAGGGATTGAATCCCATAGGAAAAGATGGAAAAGCAAGAAGTAGGTAGTGTGCTGGAAAAGGGATTGATGGTTTTGGGTTCAAGAGTTCATTCAAAGATTCAAGATATAAACCAACTCTGTGACCATGTCAAAGACATTCAAACTGCCTAAGCCTTTCACCTATTTCGTTTCATATTCAAGAACCATTTTTTCCTGACATGCTGTTGTTGTTTTTTTAACTGTTTTCCCCAAAAGAAGCCAGTAAAAAAGGCTTAATTATCTGTGTCAGGAATTCTTTACTTCTTTTGTATTTCTGACCTTTTGGCAGTCCGACAAAGTCTATGGACCTCTTCTTGAAATAATGTTTTTTTTAATTATAATTAAATAAAATGCTAACTTTCACTTAGAGTTTAGTGAAAATAAAGATGGAATTTTTACTTCGTAGCCCTTGACCCACTTTGAAATCTACCCATGAACCCCTTAAGGAGCTTGGGGACCCCAGGTTAAAAGACCCTGATCTTGCCTGTGCTAACCTTGAATATAGCCAGAATCACAGAATCATAAATTCAGAGCTGGAAAGGACCTGAGAGGTCACTGAATCCAATCTCCACATTTTACAATTGGTGGAAACTGACAAATAGAGAGATGAAGCAACTTTCCCGGGGTCCCATAGTTTGGAAGTATCTGTGTCTGGATTCAAACATGTCTTACTGACTCCAAGTCTAGCACACTACCAAAAATCCCACAAAATGATGTTTCTTGTTTCCCTTGGACAAATTATAAGCCCAATTTTAGATTTGTGTCTTCTATGAGAATCTTATAATCAGGAATGAGTTATCCTTATTCCTAACTAAAATCTCTAAAAAGATTTAAAATGGCACCAAAAATAGAAATTTAATTTCATCTTTAAATGTATAACTCAAAAATCCCTAATTTATTCATTTCCTTTCAGGTGCTTGTGTTGTTGTTGTTGTTGTTGTTGTTGTTGTTGTTGTTTTCCAAATACTTAAATACAAAGACCTAAAACATGTCCTTAAAATGATAATGAGAGACAGAAAAAATGCTTTACTAAGCATCTATTTTCACTTACATCCTTCCCATGCTAAATTGCAAACATCTATATGGAAAAATGAAAGTATATGAGACTAACCATTATTTCTGCTAAAATGGCTTAAAAATCCAGGAACTGAACAATCTATACTAAATGTTTAAGTCTAAATTGATCATCTAAAATTATACAAGACTTTCTCTTATAGCCACTTACAGAATGCCTTGCTCAAGAATTCCCTTAGACCTCATAATCAGAAAGCTTTTTTTTCTATTCTTCCTTAGCTCCCACCATGGCACTAAGATGCCCCAGTTGACCAACATGCATCATTTAGAGCAATGGTTCCCAAACTTTTTTGGCCTACCGCCCCCTTTCCAGAAAAAATATTACTTAGCCCCCTGGAAATTAATTTTTAATAAAAGTTTAATAGCAATTAATAGGAGAGATAAATGTACCTGTGGCCATCACCACTCCATTGGATTACTGCAGCACCCTTCAGGGGGTGGTAGCGCCCACTTTGGGAATCACTGATTTAGAGGAAAGCATATGTGGAACACAGATCTCAATTTCTTATGAGAATTTTTTAAAACTTCATCCTTTTGGCTATAAAAAAAATGCCTGCCCTTTGATCCAGCCATACCATTGTTGGGCTTGTACCCCAAAGAGATCATAAATAAACAGACTTGTACGAAAATATTTATAGCTGCACTTTTTGTGGTGGCAAAGAACTGGAAAAGGAGGGTATGTCCTTCAATTGGGGAATGGCTGAACAAACTGTGGTATATGCTGGTGATGGAATACTATTGTGCTCAAAGGAATAATAAACTGGAGGAATTCCATGTGAACTGGAAAGACCTCCAGGAACTGATGCAGAGTGAAGGGAGCAGTACCAGGAGAAATTTATACACAGAGGCTGACACTCTGTGCTACAATCCAATGTAAAGACTTCTCTACTAGCCGCAGTGCAATGACACAGGACAGCTCTGAGGGATTTTTGGTAAAGAACGCTACCCACATTCAGAGGAAGAACTGCAGGAGAGGAAACATATAAGAAAAACAATTGCTTGAACGCATGGATTGAGGCGGACATGATTGGAGATGTAGACTTGCAAATATCAACAATTTGGAAATAGGTCTTGATCAATGACACATGTTAAAACCAGTGGAAATGTGCATCCGCCATGGGTGGGGGGAGCGCAGGGGGTGAAGGGGAAAGTAGGAGCGTGAATCATGTAACCATGTTAAAAATGAATATTAATAAATGTTTAAAAAAACTTCATCCTTTTTCTGGAGAATTTGTTCTTTACTTGCATTCTTAGCTCTTTCTTTCATTATTCTACCCTACCTACTGCCTGCTAATTTCCACTTTTACTGTAAAGCAAAGCTATGTAATGGGAGGGTCATCAATTGAATTCTGTTACTACTGTCTTAGGATAGGGGTGAGTTCTTTATCAACATTGAAGTTAACCTTAAGAAAGAATGCATGTAAAAAGGTGCAATACAATGCCTTAATAGTCTCATGTGTTCCCTCCCCACCCCAACAGCCCTAAAAATAAACATAACAGAGGAATTTCTTTTTGAAAAAAAAAAAAGATCAAAATAGCACTTCTACAGAAGTCTCAAATAATACAGAGTGTAAACATGTCCCAATGAAGCCACTGATGGATCAAAATGTCAGAGCACCCTAAAAGTATTTCACTATGAATGCAATATTGAATATTGTACTTACAGTTGCATAACCAAGTATAAGTGGTTTGGACTTTCGTAAATATCTTCCAGAGCAACAATATTTTCATGTTTAATTCTAAAAAAATTAAAAAGAAAGAGAGAAAGATTAGATCTGCTTGTCATAAACTTTAAATGAATAAAATTCCATATTAAAATAAAAACCAAAGACAATTCTATTACTACTTGCACATAATTGACACTTAAATGTTAATATATGTGAATTGAACTTTGCCAGTTAAAACTTGCGAGATCTTGGCAGGTCTTTAATCTCTGTGCGTCTCAGTTTCTTCATCTATAAAATGAAGGGAGTTAGCCTATATGGTTTTTATGACCTCTCTAACCTATTAATGAAATGCAGCAAAGTGTATACATGAGGATTTAACAAGTGTTCTTTCCCCAAGAATTATACTGATTAGTTTCAATGACCCCAGTGATATTTGAGTGTTGGAGAAAGGAGAAGGGATCAGGGGAATGGGAGGGAAAGGCATCATATAGCCAAAGATCATAGCACCACATGAGGCAGAAAATAAACCATTCTACTAAGTGCCAAACCAAGAAAATAAGACCTATAGCACTGACCCTTGATGGGTCACTATAGTGTCCTTTCATCACTATTAGCTCTCTCCTTAGGCTCCTATATACCTGTTATTGTGCCAGAATAGAGAAAAGACATGAGGGAGCTTATAGACTAAGAGAAACTACCAGTAAAAGCCAGTTTAACTCAGAACCTTAAGGCTTGGTGCTTGTTTAAAGCTTGAGCTTTCCAGAAAAGAATCATTTCATTAGCCAATGTGCTAATTAATTGTTCACAGAAAAGCCTCTCCCTGGGATTTTACTGCTCCACAGTTTCAGATGCATTCAGCTGATCTGCATCCTCACTAAAGGCTGCTGCTATTTAACAGCAAGAGCACTATATTATTTAATTAGGGGAAATGGAGGCAATTTCCCTAAATGTAAGAGTAGTTTCTCCCTGCCTCCTTCTTCTCTTCTAGAATCACATGGTTGAATAGAGAATTACCAAAGTAAAGACCAAAAGATTAAGATGAAATAACTGTGTGGCATTTGGGGTGGGGGGGTGGGGGGGGAGAATTGTTTTTACTAATTCTCCTAGTTGATGCAGGTTGTTGGTAAGCTTAAACAGTAGGAATTCATCTCAATTCACATTTCACCTGCATCTAATAGAAAATGCCAATTTTATTCATCATCAGATTGATTTTAAAAGGCTTACAGTGAGACACTGTAGAGGAAGAATTATATCAGTAATATCAGTAAAACATATTGATCCAGCAAAATGAGCCAGTGTGCAAACCAGGAAATGTTAGTTAATTTGGGACTGCCCCGATTCCAGACAGTCTTGAAAGGTGCCAGGGAATGCCTGCATGCCTTCCTCAGACTGGGGCACTGAATTTCTATTAATACATCTAAAACATATTAAGTGTGTGTCTTTGGTTTGTTTTGTTTTTAACAATTTGCATCACACTGTTGACTCCTCCTGCACTTGTGGTAAAATAAAACTTCAAGTCTTTTTTACCTGATATTAGGTCAGAATTTCCCATCATGCATAGTATTTATGCAAGTGAGATTTTTAATCTACATGTAACACTTCATATTTTATCACTCATATTCCAGAAAAACTAAACTAGTTCTCATCCCTCAAAGAATCCTTTACTATCTAAACTTCCTAGTTTTTCCTGTGCCTAGAGTCCCTTCCCTCTAGCTCTAATTAGTGAATTCTTACTCACATTTCAAGACCCAGCTTAAAAGCTCCTTCTTCTACAAAGCCTTCCTTGGATAACAGTCCAGTTAGAATAGACCTTCTCCTCTTTCACTTGATCCCATAGCAATTTGAATTCCTTTTACACATTTACCATATTCTAGTTTGCATTATATTTTTATGTGCATGCCTTTCCCTTTCTATTTAATTGTAACCCTTAAGGACAAGAATTGTGTCCTTCTTTTTATATTTCTTTTTAGCAAATTTACAGAGGATCATAGAGCCAACTTTTACTGGCTTGCAAGAGCTGACTGCTAACTTTTCATTACAAATATTATATTTCAGAAGTCAGTAAACACTAAAAATTAGGACATGATATCAACCTTTTGTTTTCTAGACTTAAAATGATGGAGAAAATGTTTTAAAAAAGAGGATTAAAGATAAAAAGTGTATTGTGCGTACACTTTTTTGGAAAGTCAGTTATTAAATATTTGCCAGTACATCCTTGCTGATATATGAAGTATGTGTTCTTTATGTGGCTATGGGAAAATTACTCAATTGCTCTGTTTCAGATTGTCATAAAAATCACTTTTTCCATTGCAAAGTGTTAGATAAGTGTGACTGTAAATAAATATAAATGGTTAAATGAATCAACTACAAATCCAGCAATTCAATGTTTGCCATTTTCTTCTCCAATGTATCCCTACTTACAGATGAAGAATGGAGGCCAATAGGGGTTAAATGACTTGTCCTGGATTTTCACATATCTACTAAATGTCTGAGGATGGATTTGAATTCTGATCTTTTTGACTCCAGTCCCAGTATTCTATCAATTGTACCACCTAGATGCCCCATGCTGATATATTAATTTGTCCTAAAAGTTCATGGTGGGAAGGGTTAGGGGGTTGGCAACTAGCTGGTTCAGTGGATTGAGAGTCAGGCTTCAAGATGGGGTGTCTTGAGTTCAAATCTGACCTCTGGCACTTCCTAGTGGTGTAATCCTGGGAGACTCACTTAACTTCTATTACCTAGCCTTTACTCTTCTTCTGCCTTGGAACCAGTACACAGTATTGACCCTAAAACAAAAGATAAGGGTTTAAAAAGAGTCAATGAGGAGGGGAGGCAGAGTCAAGATGGCAGCTTAGAAGTAGCAAAAATCTATTCCTCTTTCCACACCAATCAAAAACAAAGAGCTTCAAGGGGGACAGAAATTCAAATCCAACAAGACAAAGTTGTCCAACTCATTTCAACTTAAAAGGTATGCAGAGAAGGTTGAAATCTTGGGTTTAAGGAAAAGAAAAAAGGAAGGTCCTAGAGTCCTTCCCCCATCTACTGTGCTGAGACTCTGGTAGTAGATGGGATCTCAGGGTGAGGGCTCCAACCGGGACAGAGAACTTTGCTACCACAACTACTAGAAGCTCAGGGCTCTGACCACAGCTGGCAAGGAGGTAGCTGGAGGAGAGGGGCAGAGAAGAGGGCAGGTTGGTCTCAGCCTTCAGCTACCACACCTCCATCTTAGGCCTCTGCTGCTGGAAGTTTTGGCCTCAGGGCACATTCATTTCTGCAGATCTGACTTAATATAGTTTATCAATAGTGCAAAGAAGAACCCTCTAGAGGACAAAAAAGCTCAAACTCACAGAGCTATCAAACAACCAGAAGAGCAAGAGTACAAAATAGACAGAAAGCCAAACTCAACAAGATAGAGCCACAGGTCTCTCCTCTTCAATTCAACTTGAAAGGTACAAAGATAAAGTTGAATTCTCCAGTATAAGGCAAAGATCCAACATTCTTCCCCCACCTACTACACTGAAACCCACAGTAGGAATCCGGCTGACTGGGATCAAAGGGCGAAGGCTAATACCTTGTTGGAGTACTTGATATCACCACAGAAAACTCAGGGCTCTGATTGGGCTGCTGGCAGAAAGGAGTAGAGAGAAGGACAGAGGGTAACTACATTCAACCCCCACACATTTACTTTAACCTTCAGCCTCCACTGGCAGGTAGGGAAGATTTGGCCTCAGGGCACATTAATACAACAGATCAGGTCCATCAGCCTAATCCAGTTAAGCAGCAAGGCAGAGAAGAAGTCCCTTCAGGGCAAAAAAGCTCCAACTCATAGATCCAATAGATAAACAGAGGAGCAAAAATACAGCCAATAAGGAGGAAGAAAGAAGGAAAAAAATGAGTAAACAACAGAAAAAGAAAAAATTATAATCAATAGCTTCTACTCAGGTAACGAACAAAGAACAAATGGAAGAGAAGAGGACCAAGGAATACCAAGCAAAAACTAAGCAACTCCAGCAAATTGGACTCAAGCTCTGGAAGAACTCAAAACACAATTCAAAAAACAATCAAGAGAGGATGAAGAAAATTGGGGAAAGAACTTAAAAAGCAAAATAGGTCATCTGGAAACAGGGGCAAAAGAACTAAAACAAGAAAATAGCTATTTAAAAGCCAAAATTGACCAGATCAAAAAATGAGGCAAAGAAAGTAAAAGATAAAAACAGTGACCTACCAAGAAAAATAGATCAAAAGGAAAGGAGGATCAAAAAGTCAGGGATGAAAATTAGAATTATTAAAATTATTAAAGATTAAAAATTAGAATTGAACAATTAGCAGCAAGTGACTTCACATGGCAGCAAGACTCTATAAAAAATTAAAAGAATGAAAAAATTGAGGAAAATATGAAGCACCTCATTGATAAAAACAACAGACCTGGAAAATAGATACAGGGGAGACAATTTAAGAATTATTGGACTACAAGAAAAGTATGACCAAAGAAAAGGCCTGGACATCATTCTACAGGAAATTATCCAAGAAAAGTCAATGGGGTTTATTGAGAGAAGATATCCAAAGTTTTGGGTAGGAGTGGATTGGCATGTTCCATAGAATTCATGTGCAAGGAGCTGGAGAAAAGGCCACTAGATGAGAGTTCTTCCAGAACATATAACTTATCATACTCCTCTATAGAAGCAATATTTGAAATCATTGCCAGAACTAACAGAAAAATTTCACAACCATAGATATTTCAGGGAAGATTTGTGAAGCAACGAGGAAAAGGATAACAGATATGTGCAGAGAGCAAAGACCTAGATGCTCTTAACACTGTTACAATCCTATGTATCAACCCATTAAGGACTGCCTGGAAGCAACAAGACCCACCTCCACCAGAGAAAAGAGTTGTGTGCCTTCTTTCTCTCTCCTTTCCCTAGCCCTGTGATGCCCAGAAGCCATCTGTTGAGAGGGAGGATCATGCCCTCTCACTGCATCTGAAGGTCCTCCAGGTCTTTCCTATTAATATTACCTAGGTATGTCTTGACCCTAACACCTACCCCACTGCTCTACCCCTAGGATGTCCAAATCCTTTCCATCTGCCTTGCAGCTCACCTTTTTTTAAATATGTTGGCTCTTTCATTTGAGTGTCAGCTCCTTAAGAGGAACTCCCTTTTTCTCTCTATATCCCCATCTCTTAACAAAGCACATGTTGTTGAGTCTTTTTTCAGCACATCTGACTCTTCATCACCTTATTTGAGGTCTCCTTGGCAAAGATCCTGGAGTGGTTTGCCATTTCCTTCTCCAGGTCATTTTAAAATGAAGTAAACAGGGTTAAGGGACTTGTTCAGCTTAACCCAGTTAGTAAGTATCTGAGGCCAGATTTGAACTCAGAAAGACAAGTTTTCCTGACTCCAGGCTCAGCACTCTATCCACTGTGCTACCTAGCTGTCCTGCAGAACATTTAGTAAGCTCTTAATAGATATTTCTGCATTCATTCAAACTACAATATTTCCTATTAAAAACTTTTTTCCAGTGAGGCAAAAATCCAGTTTCTCTAAAAGTGAAACAAATGACCAGGAATTATTACCATGCCACTAAGAGTACCTTTAGGAGATTGGAAATGAATTTAAACTTAATTTCACTTGGTAAAGTACCAAGACCCAGCAAGCACCCCCAAAAAATGAGCTTGTGCCTGTGATTGCAGCATATGTTCATAAGAACAAGCACAAAGCCTTGGATGTAAATAGGTGCTTCCTAAATGTTGTTAAACTTGTTAAATGCTTACCCTGGAAGATCCTGGGGGAGGAAAAGAAAGGAAAGCTAAAGGTTAAAGGCAAAAAGCAGATTGTTTTGATGCAGAGAATTCCTTGCATTGTCACTGTCTCAGCCAAAAGGAGAGACCCTCTTCAAGTGCCAGGAATCCAGTTGAAAATGACATCATTAAAAGAAAAAAAGGCAGCAACAAATGCCCATCCCAGTCAGGTTCCAAAGCCCTTACTCCCATTCCCCAGTTAGGCAAGGTGTTAAAGCATCACAGACTTAAAATGTCTTAAAATACCAGATGCTTTAACTGAGATGACGCATCCTCTCTCCCTCCAAACCAATCCTCCCCAGCCCAGGATGCAGGCCACATTGTTGATCTGATCCAAGGGTCTCTGGATTCACTCAGCTCTGATTCTCTGCAGTCCATCAAAAAGATAGAGCATGGTTGAATAGATAAGAAGGGGAAGAGCAAAACATAGATCTTTTCTTTATTTCACAGAGCTGAGGACTTCTCTCTCTCCTGACTAAGAGTAGACTCTATGAGGTCAAGGAAGGGAATACGGTTTAGTCAGGAAGGGGCAGATCAGGACAAGGTGCTTAGCAGGGAGGGATAGCTGGGGAAGCAGATGGTGGCTAAGAAGAGACAAGGGCAGTCCTGATCCTTTTGACAGGGTCACAGGGAGGAGAGGTTTTTCTACCCTCCATCTGGTGCCCAGATGTTTGGGGAGAACTCCCCCAGGCCCTTCTGGAGAGTCATTTTCCCCAGTTTGAAAAACACAACCCTTAGGATAAAGGCAAGGCTTCTGGTACAGGTGAAATATTAGGGCCTGAGTCCCTCTCAATGTCATTACCATTAAAACTGTTTCCTCTTAAAGCATGGGAAAACATCTTTCTTTGTCAAAATGTCCTAATGACTAAAGCATCCTACCCATTAGCACAGTGAACTATTTAAGAAAAAGCTCCAAAATTTTGGCAAACGATTCCTTCTGCCTATGTAAACAATGTCATGCTCTCCTGGGGTTTTACACATAATCAAATGAGTTCTATCTCCCTCTTAAGGAAAACAGATGATCATATTTAAAATATGGACTCCAGTCATACCAGAATATTACATAAGGAAATGGAAGTCCTGAGAAATACATGGTGTCAAAAGCTGGAGAGAAGTGGTACTCATACAGACTGAGGTCATTTAGCTGGTGGACTCATTTGCTCATAGAATTTGATGTGGAGCCTAATGGGGTTTGTTGCTTTCCTCAATTTCTTCTAATCAGAAAAGAGTAGTCAAAAATCCTACCTCATTTAGCTTAGAGGTAAGACTTTTTCCTCTAGTCCCTTTTATTCCACCCTTCACTCGTAGTAAAAAGGGCACCAAAGGACACCTTTTGGCTCCATAGCTCCAATCAGATAATTCTTCTGGGGGAAACCTAACTGATTTTTGGCCATAGGTGAGGGACATTATGCTCATATGACAGACACACATCACCACCAAAATTCTAGTTTTCATCAACACCATGACCTCTGGTTCCACTTTTCTGTTCTCTCATTTCACAGTCTTAAACTGAGTTTGATATACTATTAACTTCCTCCTTCCTGAATCCTTTGCCCCATTATGGTATCACCAGTCCTGTCTTTCTAAATCTAAAATCTGAATTACTACCACCATCCACCTTCTTCTTTGCTACTCATATACTGCTAAATGCTACTGCAGAAAATCAAGCAAACCAGGACAATGGGGTTTACTATAAATTTATGTTCTCTAATCTCACTACTGCATGGAAACGTGTATTCTACCCTGACTTACTCTATTACCCTTTTCATAGTAGCTGTTCCAAAACTTCTCTTTTCTCAAACTCTTAGTTTATCTCTTACTTGCCCTTCTTTCCCTCTCTCCATCTCTCCCTTCTTTTCTCCCTCCTTTCCTTCCTCCCTCCCTCCTCCCTTCTCTCCTTTCCTTCTTGGCTTCTCTTTTCCTCCTCTTTTCTCCTTCCTTCTTCATCCTTCCCTCTTCCCTCCCATAATAAAGAAGTTTCAGCACCTCTAAGATAAAACATAAACACCTCTGTCTGAAACAAAAATTTCTGACAATCTGACTCTAACCCTTCTTTCTTGAGCCATTTTTCCCTTTCACATACACCATAGTTTAGCCAAATTGCAATACTTGCCATTCTCACACATACCGTTCCATTCCAACTTGAAACTCTCTATCTTTGAACATACTGTACAACATTCCATTCTTGGAATGTTCCCTCTTCTCACTTTCACTTCTTGGAATTCTTATTTCCCTTGACTGATTTCAAGTACCTAAAGAGACCTTTCTTGCCTCCCCTAGATATTAGTGACTCCCTCTCTCCAAAAATTATTTCACATTTATTTTTATTTACTAATCTCTGTCATCCTCTCTATCTCTCCCTTGCCAAGTAGCATGTGATAGTAGTTAATGTTTTCTCAGTCAAAAATTCAAAACAATTCTTTGAAGTAGGTAATACTATTATCATCTCTGCTTTACAAATGAAGAAACTAAGGCTCAGAGAAGTGATGGTATTTGCCCAAGGTCACGCAATTAGTGTTCGAGGGAGATTTTTAACTTGTTTTCCTGATTCCAACCAGTATTCTATGCTTTGGGCCAATTGCCCCATGATAACTCCCTAAAGGCAGGGATTTTTTTCTTTTTTGTCTTTGTACACTCAGCTCTTAGCATAGTACCTAGCATATACAATGTGCTTTAAAATATTTATTAAATATGTGATATGCACAGACCTCTTCCTAGTTCAATAACAAAATACAGGTCATTTAGGTACTCCCACAACAGCATCTACTAGAGGGGTAACCCTTATTCTAAACCTCCAACACAAGCCTTCATTTCTATTCAGTAGGAGGACTACAATAATTTCCTAAAGTCATTCCTTCACCCTTCAATCCACTTTCTATATACTTGTCAGAAATCTTTGTGATAGGTCTGCTCAGTTCACCTCTCAGTTAAAAAGTTTTCAGTGGTTCCATTCCCCACCAACTACAAATCTTCCATTCCAGGGCCTACGATCTATCCGCAGTTACAGTCCATCTAACTGACTGCCAAAGAGGACTACTCTCTAGCCCCTTGGACAGGCCATATGCTCTCTCACCCCCTTGAGTTTGTCACATTGTTCTTTGAGCACGGAAGGCCTCTTCTGCTTACCCTGTTGAATTCACACCTACTCTTCAACACCTACTCTCCCTATTTCTCCTATGAAGCCTTCTCAAATTCCATTCTGGATAGAAATGACCCTACTCCACATCCCCAGACTTTACATAACACTGTCCTGCCCTTCTCTATTGCCCTTTGCAGGTTATATTGTACATATGTGTGTTTGTGTCTTATTCCTTTATTAACAACTTAAATTTTATAGTTATTAAAGATGGAGTCTATATCATAGCTCAACTTTTTTCAGACACAGTTCTCGGTATATACTTATTTAATAAATACTGATTAAAGGAATGACTTTTCAATGAATCAATAAATCATAAAATAATAGGATAATTGAGTTGGAGACAACCTCTTAACAGGTCATTTAGTCTAAGTGCCACCCAAAAAATCCTGAATTCTAGCTGTTATATCTACTTGATGATCTGAAGAGACAAAGAACTCACTACTCTCTGAGGTAGTCCATTCTACTTTGAAAGACTTTAATAATCAGATAAATTATTACAAATTAGTCATTAATAATCATGTAATAATAAATATAGTAACTAATATGTAATCATTCATTAACAACCTAATAATCAGGTAATAATTTAGCAATAATTAGTGATTAATAATTATACTATAATGAATTGTAGAAATAATAAATAGTAGTGAATAATTATCTAATAATGAAATACTAATGACAATACTATAATAAATAGTAGAAATTAGAGCCAGCAATAGTAATAATTAATCATCTAATAGTTAGCTAATAATTTTCTTTCATTAAGAAAATCTCTCTTCATAACTTCTACCCACTTTTCCTATCTCTGCTCTAATTCCTTTTCTCATCACCTCAATAACAATTCTCTACCTATAAGGCACCTGACAACACTATTTCACAGCTAATGTTGAAACATATGGGGTTTTCTTGCTTCATAGCAAAATTACATTAGCCTGTGCACTTCCACAGGATCTTATTTAAAAAGCACAAAAGACTCCAAAATTAGATTTTCAGAGTCATGAAGAATAAAAGTTTTCCATCTGGGAGAAGATTTAGAGAGAAGCACATGATCATTCATCTACTATGAATGAAAGACCAGCTATGACCAAACCACTTGGGACTACTCAGTGGAGTAATTGGAGAAGAAAAATTTCTACCTAAACTGTATTATTACTTCTTTTGCTTCTTCTTTTTAACCCATGCTTTAAATGATAAAGCTCCATAGTAAAAAAAAATCAGTCCTAGATAAACACTCTAATAAGTCAATAAAGTCTTTATTGAGTATCTAGTTCATGTCAGGAACAGTTAGTTATAAGAGCTGGAGATACCAAAGAAAGGGAAAAGAAAGAAAGAAAGAAAAGGTCCCTGCCCTCCAGAAGCTCACAATCGAATGGGGGAGAAAACAGGGAAAGGAACTATGAACACAATAAATTGGAAATAATCAGCAGTGGGAAGGCATTAGAATTAAGAGGAATAGGAAAAGGTTTCTTTCAGAAGGTGAAATGTTAGCTGAGACTTGAAAGAAGTTAGGGTAGGTAGGAGGTGGAGAAGAAGAAGGAGAGAATTCTAGACATGGAGCACAAACTGAAAATGTTCCATTGGGAGACTGAATGTTATGTGTGAAGAACAGCAAAAAGACCAGGGTTACTGAATCATAGACAATATGGAGGAAGTAGAATGTAAAAAGACTGAGAAGCTAGGAAGGGGCCAGGTTATGTAGGGCTTTGAATATCAAACAGAGGGCTTTATATTTGACCCTAGAGGTAATAGGGAGCTATTGAAGTTAATTGAAAATGAAGGTGATATGGTCAGAGCTGTGTTTTAGGAAGATCAGTTACAGCTGAGGGAAAGATGGATCAGAATGAGAAGAGATTTTAGACTGAGAGACTAATTGGCAAACTTTTATAATACTTCAGGTGGAGGTTATGAGGGACTATACCAGGGTGATGGTAGCATTGAAGGAGAGAAGGGGGCATAAAACTCTATGTGGATACTCCACTAATAACACAGATCACAATATATCCCTGTCCACTCATCTTGCACAACTTTTGTCCTTGATCCTCATAAATTCTCCACCACGACCCTGGAGGTTTTTCTCTAATTCTGCCACCATTGCTTGGATACCAAAAAAAAAAGCATATGAATACTCATCTATTATTCCTTACTTTTCCCTGTCTGCTCTTCCTACCTCGTATTCTGGCCATAATAACATATTTTATGCTGTTTCTCATGAATAATTCTTGTTGGTAACATGTTGAAATGTATTCATGCCCTTCATATACCATTTGGCTAATGTTCGTCTTTACACTGTCAGAGAGAAAGTAAAAATCTTAGAAACAGAAACAATGACAAGACAAAGATGGTTGGTGAGGTAGGCAATGCCCATGCATTCTCCATATCCTTTCTCCATTAAATTGATTTGGATATTGTAAAAAAGCACAGTACTTAGATCAAATAAGTGGAAAATTCTGACTTTATGCCTCAAAATTATTGTCCTTTAGAAGACTTCCTTACCAGGTGAATGAATGATGGACTGGAGAGGGGTGTGGATTAAAAGAAAGGAGACCAATTTGGAAGCTGCAACAATAATCCAGCTTTAAGTAATAAGGGTCTGAACTAGGGTGGGTGGTGGCATTGTAAGTGGAAGGGAGACAATAAGACCCCCAGAGATATCATGTAGGTAGAATGAACAGAATTTGCAGTTGATTGCATAGAGAAAGTGAGAAAAAAAGCTAAAAATGACCTTGAGAGGAGAATGATACCATCCTTACAAATAAGGAACTTGCAAAGCAAGAGAAGATGACAAGTTTGGCTTTGAACATAGTGTGTTTGATGTGCCGATGGAACTATCCAAAGGTAGATGTTTAGCAAGTATTTTTGGAAATGTGGTGCAGAGCTCCAGGGAGAGACCGAGTTGAAGATATAGATTTGGAAGCCATCTGTAAAGAGAGGCATTAAAGTGAAAGGAGTAAATGAGACTGCCAAGGTAAACAGCAAAGAGTCCAGAGCCAAAAAATTGTCTTGTGGGACATCAACAGTTATTAATTCACTTATTACTCAGTTTCTTTATCTTACAAATTGAGGTAATCTGACGGAATGACCAATAAAATCCTTTCCAGATCTTGATTTTATTAAAAAGTTGTCATAAATGTTTAAAACCCATCATGTCTCTAGTCACCTTTTTTCTTACCAGCAGATGGCACTGCAATCAATGGGAAGCATAAAAGGTGGAAACTGCTATATTCTCATCTAAATCAACCAAATTTCAATAAAGAAAAGTGAAAACTTTTTTTTTCTTAAAGATTAGGAATGCACATTTTGCACTTTTTTGTGAGAAATGTTCTATTTACTATGTAATGAATGCTGGTGTAATCTTGAAAAATTGTACCTTGTATCCCAAGGAAAATTTTATTTCTTTTAAAAGTTCTGATAATATACTATTAAGAGTTAAGCAGCATATTTTATCATTTCCATTTTATAGATGATATGACTGAAAAGAAAGGAGAAGTCAAAGCATAAAATACAGCATTCTGGAGATGAAAAGAACCCTTAAGCAAGGATTTTCTTTTTGTTTTATCCTTGAAAATTTTAATAATTAAGGATATTTTTCCATGGTTAAAAGATTCATGTTCTTTCCTTCCCTTTCCCTCCCCCCCACTCCCACTCCCTTCCCATAGCAGACACACAATTCTACTGAGTTTTACATGTGTCACTGATCAAGACCTATTTCCATACTATTGATATTTGCATTAGGGTGATTGTTTAGAGTCAATATCCCTAATCATTTCCCCATCAACCCATGTGATCAAGCAGTTGGTTTTCTTCTGTGTTTCCACTCCCAGAGTTCTTGCTCTAAATTTGGATAGTGTTCTTTCTCATAAGACCCTCCAAGTCATTCTAGATCATTGCACTGTGGCTAGTAGAGAAGTCCTTTACATTGGATTGTACCACAGAGTGTCAGTCTCTGTGTATAAGGTTCTCCTGGTACTGCTCCCTTCACTCTGCATCAATTCCTGGAGGTCTTTCCAGTTCACATGGAATTCCTCCAGTTCATTATTCCTTTGAGCACAATAGTATTCCATCACCAACAGATACCACAATTTGTTCAGCCATTCCCCAATCGAAGGACATTCCCTCATTTTCCTATTTTTTGCCACCACAAAGAGCATGGCTCTGAATATTTTTGTACAAGTCTTTTTCCCTGCTATCTCTTTGGGGTACAAATCCAGCAGTGCTATGGCTGGATCAAAAATTAGATAGTCTTTTAAAGCCCTTTTAGTTCCAAATTCAAGCAAGGATTTTCATTGCCTATTTCAATGCCCTGTGGAATATTGGTCTGTTTTATAGGAACCTAACTTAAAGAAATACTGCTCTTCAGTGGCACATAGTATATTTTAGTCAAACATCAAGTAAATTTCAATGAGGTACACAGCAATTTTTAAAGAAATTTCCCCCACTTATAGCATTCAGGCAGCTAGGTGGCACAGTGGATAGAGCAAATGGTCTAGAATTAAGACCTGAGTTCAAATCCAACCTCAGAAGATTGCTAACTATGTTACTGAACAAGTCACTTGATCCCATTAGTCTCAGTTTCCTCACCTGTCAAATGAGCTGCAGAAGAAACGGCCAACTTGGTACCTTTGCCAAGAAAATATATTGACAATGGGAAAGTTTTTGAAAACATGCTCAGAATATGAGAATAATATACAGCCATTTACCTTGGGAGGCTTTTGTGATTCTACAGATTCTACAGATAGTTACAAAAGCACTACCAGAAATGGTTGACTTTTCCTTATCCATTTATTAATAATCATGTTTCTTATAGCAGAATTCAGAAATTTCCTAGACTACTTCTGAGAAAGATGAGGGATTTATAAGAAGAAATAACAAGACCAGGTCTAGGACATTTTGATCTGAGTATGGCACAGATAAGGAACTGTATACACAGTAGACACTCTGGTACATGGAAGTAACTGTAATTTCATTAAAATGAATGGTCACATTAATAGCACATTGCAAGTCATCTATACCTTCTCATCCTATATGACTCTTGTCTATGCCCTTCCTCCCATAAGTGACACACAGTGGGGCCACCCAAAAAGCTAAGGGACTTCCTCTGGATCTCTTCGTATTATATTGGCAACTCCTCAATTATTCCTTCCTATCACCATATAAGATCCTACTTTTTTATTGTAATTCCTTTGACAGTCATCTTCATGCCACTTGTGGTTCTCACCATGTCTCTCTCTATTGCTCTTTAGGTGACTTCTATCTGTATTTCTTTAGGGGTTGTAGAATTCTAGACTTTATAGCCATATATTAGCACCAGAAGAATGTTAGTGTTAACAAGAAAGACCTTTGTTCTGGGGGGAAAATTGGGTTCTGAAAATGCACAGGATTTCTCAAATAAAATCCAGTCCTGCCCTTCTATTCTAATTTTATTCTGGATGAAGTTCACTATCAACCAATAGTGTCTTTCAAACACATAGTTATGATACTCCAGTACTAAGGGCTATCCATCTAATGAATATCATCATCTGGACAATAGTCACTCTCCAGGCTCTTGGCTTCCTTGTTGGAAACTTTGCCAAATTCCATTGAATATCTCTTTTAGTTGCTGCCATTCCTTCATTCAATCATGTCTGATTCATTGTAACCCTGTATGGGCTTTTCTTGGCAAAGATATTTGAGTGGTTTGCCACTTCCTTCTTTAGTGGATTAAGGCAAACAGAGGTTAATTGACTTGCCCTGTGTCACACAGTTAGTGAGTGTCTGAGGCAGGATTTGAACTCAGATCTTCTTGACACCCAGCTCTCTGTCCACTGAACACCTAGCTGCCTCCATCTCATATAGAAGACTTTGCCATTTCTTGGGTTTGATGAGAGAATTAATGTCATCCATAAACAAGAACATCTGGAAAACTTAACCATTATCTTTGGGGAATTCTTTTTAACTTGGACTCTACTCTGAACATTCTCTATGATTTGAGCAAACGCTTTTGGTGAGCAAAGATCTCTTTAGGTTTCTTGATGTTTATAATCAGAAGGTCAAACAAAATTCACTCTGTTATGTCTTTAAAGGAAACCTCATATAAATCTGACATGCACTTGAGAGAGACTGTTTCCAGAAAGCCTTTTCAGCATCCTTTGTTCTCCTGAATCAAATGTATTTTTATAATCAACACCAATAAGTACAGTAGGATTTCACATTTTCTGAACTTTTTAGTCAATTGGGTGACTAGAGAGATGACTAGAAAGTCATTTATGAAAGTCTGTTCTTTTTTCATACTTTCATTTCAGATGCCTCTGAATCTACATAAATTATTCTCCAGAAACAAAGGTTAAAGAAATTTGGAAATTGGGCACTTATTGATGTTTTATCAATATGTTGGGGATTTTTTTTGATAGTAATAGCATCTACGACTTCTCCCCAAAATTTTGGTATCTTTTTGACTTTCAGATATTTTAGGAATTAATCTTTGAAGCCCTCAACATTGGTGAGGCTTTTCTGATCTCTTCTTTGTGGTAAATGATGTACATTGGAAAAACAGCATGATATAGTGGAGAAGACACAGGACTTTTTAAAAAAATAATTTATTTAGAATATTTTTTCATGATTACATGATTCACATTGTCTCTCTCCCTTCTTCCTTCCCCCCTCTCTGAACTGACAAGCAATTCCAATGGGTTATACATGTATCATTGTTCAAAACCTATTTCCATATTATTATTATTTACAATAGTGATCATTTCAACTCAAAATCCCCAGTCATATACTCATTGAACCACGTGATGGATCATATGTTTTTCTTCTGCATTTCTACTCCCACAGTTCTTTCTCTGGATGTGGATAGCCTTCTTTCTCATAAGTCCCTCAGGATTCTCCTGAGTCATTGCATTGCTGCTAGTAAAGAAGTTCATTACATTTGATTGTATCTGTCTCTGTGTATATGGTTCTCCTAGTTCTGCTCCTTTTTCTATGCATCAATTCCTGGAGGTCTTTCCAGTTCACATAGAAATCTTCCAGTTTATCATTCCTTTTAGCACAATAAAATTCCATCACCATTAAATACCTCAATTTGTTCAGCCATTCCCCAATTGATGGACACCCCCTCATTTTCCAATTTTTTGCTACTACAAAGAGTGCTGCTATATTTTTGTACACATATTTTCCCCTATTAAGACACTAGACTTTTACTCAAGAAATATGGGCCAGATACTGCCTTACATACTTAACCGTGGGATGGTGAGTAAGCTATTTAAACTCAGCTGTAAAATTAGTAGGTTGAATTTTATGGTCTCTAAATTTATGATGCTATGAACTTCCTTAGGATGTAGTGATAGTCTGAATCTATATACCTTCTTTTATCCATTTTCCAATTTTCTGTGTTGATGGTTTGTTTAAATAAGTATGACTAGAGTTATTTTAATTGCAAACCATTTATTCTTCTTATTTATATTCTTCACATTTTGTATTATGTTATTTGCTCTAATAAGTCAACTGTATGACTGTCCACAAAAGAGCCAATTCAGAAAGAACATACACACTGACAATTAGAACATAATCGGTTTCCTTTATTATGATGTTATTTGGTACTCTCCAAGAATTCAGGTAGATGACGATATTTAACTCTGAGTACTGAATGTATAGTTCTACTTTCTATTGTAAAAAATTATTGCAAAGATCCTTCCAGATAAAAAGGAATTCCTTTCTACTAGTACATTTGTTTCATTTGAGGATGGACAATATAATCCTAAATCCAAAACAATGCAGGAAGATGGCCAAAAATTCATTCAATGAGCTTATTTATAGAATTACAGAATGTATGCCAAAGTTGTAAAGGGCATTAGTGGTCATCTAGTCCTACTCATATTCAGCAACTAATTACTGCTTCATTGTCCAAAGGTAATTATTTTTCAAGGAAAATAAGAGTGGGAAAGATGTGTATTTCGCACATAAGGTGCTTAATGAATATATGTCTAGCTAGGGGTGGAGGATACAACCTAGCTATACTGGGGAGAGTCATGAAACAAGAAACATGAGTCATGGGTGGGAGCGTGCTTGACCATTCTGGCCAGTAGGCAGCCCAATATAGTGAGAGGGGCAGGGGTAGAAGTGAGTGAGAGATCTGATGGGGGCTTGGTGTCATGGAATAAGCATTGTTTTAGAGATCACATGAACTAAGTCTGAATCTTAGTAAGTCACCTATCAATTTCCTAATCTGTAAAATGGGGATAATAAATGAAGGTGAATGGCACAGTGGACAGTGCCAGGCTTGGAATTAGGAAGATTCATCTTCCTGAGTTCAAGTCTGGCTTCAGATACTGACTAGCTGTATGACCCTAGACAAGTCACTTAACCCTGTTTCTTCATCTATAAAATAAGCTGGAGAAGAAAATGGCAACCCACTCCAGTATCTCTGACAAGAAAATTCTAAATAGAATCACAGAGTTGGACATGATCAAAAGTGACCAAACAAAAACAATTCAGTCCAATAAAATGAACATTTATAAGACACCTACTTAGCACCGTTTGGGTTCAACTGGAGAGACAATAAAAAGAAAGATAGTCTTTGATTTCAAGTAGCTTGCAGTCTAATGGGGGAAGCTGACATGCAAAAGGAGGCAAGGAAAACTGTGGGGACAGGAAAAGCAGGGAGTACCCAGTTTGGGGGCCTCTTCTTCCCTGGAGTTGAAAACAGACAGAGTAGCAGATGCAAAGTAGAAAGACTTTAAAGTTCAGTTTCTGCCCTCAATAAAGGATAGCATTGGGAGGAGATCAGTACTCCACCCTCCAATCAGAGGGGAAAGAAGACTGAGAAAAGTGGTGTTAGTCAAGTTAGTAGCATGGTGACGTGATTAGAGGTAATGAATTTAATCTGGAAAGGGTATCTTGTTCTAAGGAGTTGAAACCAGGAAGAGCAAGAGATGCAAAAGGGATTCAACACCAGGAGAATAAATTTCCTTCTGAGATGTCTTTTAGTCTCAAAATACTTGGAAGTGTTTTACTGGCCTGGGAGAGAAATTAATTCTCATACTTCAAATTTTATTATCTTCTCTGGCTCCAGAACAGTAGTAAAAACCTTTGAAAAATTTTCTCTGGTTTCACCATGAGTGCACCCTGTAGGAACCCAGGAGAGACTACTTTATAGTCTCCTAAAGGGCTGCCCCTTGGACATATTCACTTGTTTCATACTTCATTAAAGGCTTTCATCATAAACAATCTGTCTCATTCTCTGATGAAACAAGACTGGAGTGTAGGCAGCCTCTCCTATCCTCCTTAGCCCTGATTCTGTTTTATTGGGAGGAGAATGTAGGGAAAAAACTGGGAAATGCATGGTTTTATGCTTTTAAAAATGCAAATGACTACTAAGAGAAATTTACTGCCTCCCCCATTCCCACCCACAGCCCACACTACTCATGTTCTGGGCAGATGCCCCTTTCCCACACTGAGGTCAGCTCGGCACTTTCTGTATTTGAGCAACCAAATCTCCAACAATTCTGAACTAAAATTACCATCATCCTAATAGATGTCCTGAGTAGGCTCAGTTGGAAGGTCTGGGGCAGAGTGTGCTCAGTCTTCACACAGGAGCAGCAATTCAGAGACACATTAGTGAGAAAAGAACAGAAAATAACCACCACTGCCCATGTGTGCTGTAAGTAGGTAAATTATGTACCTCTGGTAGGGAGATGAACAGGACAAACAGCCCAAGATAAAAAGAAAGAAAAGAAATCGGCAAAAGAAAAAATGGAGAGGAAATGGAAAAAGAGGAGAAAAAATAAGAAATAAAGGAAAGCTCATTCTGATGGTTGCTTTATTGCCACTCCATTACCAAACTTGGGAAAGGAATTGAACTTCTACCATAAACTTTTCCTGATTCTTACAGTGTGGCTCATTCTCCATCAGTAAGATGTACACTTTAAGGTTTTGCCTATCACCAAGTAACTTGTATGAGGGATAAGAAACAACAGTTAGGACTGAACATGGAACAATTGATTGGTTTACAATTGAAAAAGGAGTGTGACAAGGCTGTATGTTGTCACATTATTTATTCAATTTATAGCAGAATACATCATGCGAAATGCCGGCATGGACAAATCGAAAACCAGAATTAAGGTTTCCCAGAGAAATATCAATCATAACACATATGCAGATGACATCACTCTGATATCAGAAAATGAAGAAGAATTAAGAAACTACTTGAAGAGAAAGAACAAAGATAGCGTAAAAACTAGCTGGGAGCTTAACTAATTCCTTGGTAACTTCTCCAATTACTTTCTGGCAAATAGAGGGAGAAGAAATGGAAGTAGTGTCAGATTGTAAATTCTTGAACTCAAATATCACTGCAGGTGACTACTACATCTATAAGACTCTTGTTCCTTAGAAGGAAAGGTATGGAAAATCTGGACAGCTTATTAAAATGCAAAGACATCACCTGCTGACAAAGGTTGGTATATTCACAACTCTGGTAGCAGAGATTGAATTAATCAGTAGTCAAAGAAATTAATCCAGATCATTCACCAAGAAGTCAAAAACTGAAGCTAAAACTTAAATACTTTGGCCATATAATGAGAAGATAGGACTCATTGGAAAAGATCCTGATGATGGGAAGGATGGAAGGCAAAAGGAAAAGGAGATGGCAGAGGATGAGATAGATAAATAATGTTATGGAAGCAATGAATATGAGTTTGGACAGACTTGGGGAGAGAGTGAAAGATTGAAGGATCTGATGGTCTATGGTCCATGGGTTCACAAAGAGTCAGACATGACTAAACAACTGAATAATAACAGCAACATCAGTGAGTAATACTATTTAATCAGGTTGGAACCAGATTTTAGAAAAGCAGATATTTCAAGTGAGATAAACTTTTCCAGATATTTACATATCCCAAATTCTCCAGGGTGTTTGTGAGTTGTTGGTGACTTAATAATAGAGACAAGTTCCATCAATCTGTCTACAAAGAACCACTTCTTATTCCTTATTGTGAAAGGAGTCACCACATATGGAGATTAGAGACATAATTCCAAAGAACAGCATGTTTTAATTGAAGATGAATGTCATAATACATACTACAGGCTATATAGTTTCATAGGTGATGAATCCATATTCCAACGGAAATGTGTGAATCATCATTAGAGAAGCCTTTCTCAAATGCTGTAAATATTTCTGGTGTTAGGGTGGCCAGGTCATCTGGCATTATCTTAGCTTATTTCTGGTGGCATCTATAAATTCTTAGAAATATTGCCAATTGCCAATTTGATAAATTGGAGTTTTAGCAAACCAGAGATGGCTTTAATAATTGATTAGAGCCCAAGAGGTCCTGGAACTCCACATTGACTACTCAAATTTTCTTGGCTTAGATGTAAAATAATTTCTTGTTTTCAAAATGAAGGTGCTTTATCAAATTAGATAAATCGGTAAGCATTTATTAAATGCCTATTATGTGCCCAGCACTTGGCTAGGAGCTGAAGATAAAACACAAAAACTAAACAGTTCCTGTCCTTAAGGAGCTTATATTTTATCATGCTAGGGAGTCATTTTCCCCCTAAATTGCCCTGTTCATGCAAAATATCACATTACACACTAATAAATCTAATAAAGATACCTTCCATGATATTTTCTCACCAGGGCCATTATTAGAAAGGAAGCTAGCAACAATGTGTAAGCTCACAGGAAGGAGAGGCAGTTTAAAGGTAGAATATTGAAGTTGGAGTCAGAAAGACTTGGGCTCAAATTCTGCCTCAGGTTCTAATTGACTCTAGCTAAATTACTAAAATTCAAATGTGATGGTATTTGTAAAACAGTGCAGTGCCTGGCACACATTAGATGTTAAATAACATTTATTAATGATGGCTATTTTCTCTCCCCTCCCTACTGAGTTCCAGTTTCTTCAACTGTAAAATGGTGATAAGATATGTCATGTATGTCACATGGCTTTTATGAATATAAAATTAGATAACGTATTATGAAGCTCTTTGCAGCCTAAGTATTATATACATGGGAGCTATTGTTATTATAATTGTTGCTGCTGTTACTAGTGTTGTGGATTGGAATGGGGAGACCCATGGAAAGGTCAGGAAGACCCAAACTAGATTTGAAATCTGAATATATGTATTTGAGACCCAGAGAAGAGAAAGAACACCAGCTTTCATAACAAAGAACCTAGATTTAAATCTGTCTCAAAAATTAGCCATCACTATGACCTCAGAAAAGTCACATTACCTCTCTGGGCCTCAGTTTCTTCATTTGTAAAGTGGGGAGACTGGACTAGATGACCCCCAGAATTCATTCCAGCTCTACATTTATTATTCTCCACTTCTAGAAACAAAACTAAAACTAGATGAAAGGTGGTAATGGAAAAAGGAAGTTACAAAGAATATTTTAAAGATAAAATCAATAGGGCTTAACTTTTTCATTGTGAGGAGCAAAGGAAAAAAAGGGGTCAAAATAACTTTACTCCTTGGTTGAGCAAGTTTGGGGATTATTTTGATCATATATATAATTTCTAAAAATCCTCATTTTCTGTCTTAGATTCAATAATAAGTATTAGTTCCAAGGCAGAAGAACAGTAAAGGTTATAGGCAATAAGGATTAAGTGACTTGACCAGGCAGGGTCACATAGTCAGGAAGTGTCTGAGGCTATAGTTGAACCCAAGACGTCTTCAGGCTTGGCTTTTTATCCACTGAGCTACTTAGTTGCCTTTCAGACCCATCATTTTAATGAGAAAGTGATTATCTTGTTGAACATAGGTATCTCTGAGTATGGGAGCCTGGTGCAGCCAACCTACTCCTTAGTAGAAGAGAGAAACTGGAAATAACAAATACAGTTGCCACCATGGGGACTCCTACTTGGATTGACACTCCAGGATGGGGGAAAGATGATGTAACTATTAGGTATGGTGAAAAGAATTTTGAGGAGAAGTAGTGCTGAGTGGGAATAGGCACCCCCTCCCACTCCTCCACTCCCTCACTGAGAAGAAGAAAATAATCACTCTTTTTTGGCCACCAAAATTGGTAAACCGTAGTCATATCTTGTTTCTAAACCCACTTCAGCAACACAGAGATAGTTAAAGTCAGTACCTAAGGTTGGGGGCATGTTCTGCTAAGGGACTGTAAAGATTAAAATTAATACATAATAACTAAGTATTATATTTTATAAAATCTATACATAATAACTAAAGTAAAAAGCTAGCTAACCCAACCCTGGTCAGGAGAGAAGAGAGAGAGACAGCTGGAGTTCCCCACAGTCAACTATATATAAAATGTGACCACTCAACGTGGTAGAGAGATTAAAAGGAATTCTGGGAAATACTCAAGGACTTCTGAGGGATGAAGTCCAAGGTACAAAATTCTAATTAATATAGGACTCTATGGTACAATGTGGTTATATTCCTTTTCATCCTCCTGTAAGGGTCTGATACTCTTTGGACATGCCATGACCAAAAACCAAGTTTGGTTGGGATCATAGATCCAGAGCTAGAAGTGACTTCAAGCCATTTTGTCCAATTGCCTCATTTTAAAAACTAGGAAACTGAAAATTGAGTGTCTTGCCCAGGGTCACAAAGGGAATATCATGAGAAACAGAATTTGAGCCCAGGCCCTAGGACTCTAGGACTAGAGCTCTTTCTACAGCACAAAGATGATTCCAGCATGACTAATACTTGCACATCTAAGCTTGCTTTTCCTCTGTCTGTTACTGATGCAACACAATAGGCCAGAAGGTACACTAACTGGGGCGTTACCTATAGCAAGGGTGACTTTTCTGGGGGATCCCTGATTCCTGTGGACACTGATTTTTCAGGGCTTCTGGTCACAGTGTGCTTTTCGTAAGGCAATGCACAGCTCACAGACTGGAAAAGAATTAGTATTTTGGCCAAGTAACCTTCCTCTATAGCAGGGGTCGGCAACATTTTTGGCTGTGAGAGCCATAAATGCCACATTTTTTAAAATGTAATTTCGTGAGAGCCGTACAGTACTCACAGTGTGCGCTCCTGTAACAGCGCCTGAAAAAAATTGACTTTATGACTCCTACAGAAAGAGCCATATCTGGCCCTCAAAAGAGCCAGATATGGCTAGAGAGCCATATGTTGCTGACCCCTGCTCTATAGAAAGTGATCTTAAATTATTCTCAAAGAGTGCCTTGAGGTTACCTAGCACCCTGGTGATATCTCATTTAAGTCTTACAACAACCCTGTGGTGTAGGTGAGGCACAGATAATTATCCCCATTTTGCAGAAGGAGAAACTATGACCTTAAGAGGCCCAGTGACCCATGGCTAGGAGGTGGTGAAGCTGCACTTCCAATCCAATTCTTCGGATTCTAAATATAGCACTGTGTTCAAGATAGCATATGCTGTTTGCCAAGATGACCAAGCATTGTGTAGAGAAAATACTAAAAAGAAGGTTGTCTTCCTTCCCCTTTTGGGAAGGTCTATTCCTAGCACCCTTTGAGAGAGACATTAATACAAAGCCAGAGACAGAAAACCAGAGTGAGGGAGGAAGAGCAAGAGTGAGAGAGTGAAAATCAGAATTGAACTTAATAGGTCTTTCTAGGTTCCCAGGAATGATACACATGGCCTCATCTTCCTGACCATCTTGCATCCTAAAAGCTCCTGAAAAGAGTGTTAAAATGAAGGAGGCCACAGTGAACAAGTCAAGCTTAAAAATATCTTTTACCTCCATCCTCAAGCACCAGCACACCAGCTAGATAGACTGAATATAGGACTGCATTTTGAAGACAACAGAGCTGTTAGTGTGTAGGTTTTGCAGCCTGATGACAGAGTGCCTGGCAACATGATAAATCTCTAGGAAAAGATGCCCAAGAACACTAGAGGGGTAAGAAAGCAGAAAGGGGAGGGAGGAGGAGAAGGAGGAGCTGTGCAGAGACCCACAGTGTATGGGGAGGCAAGCCTTCTGTAAAGTGTGTAGAAGGCAGTCAGGTGTTTTTGCTAACCTCATTCTACAAAGACAGATTGCAGCAGAAGCTCCTGTTTGGAAATGTGATGTTTGATTTAAGAAGCTTTTAGTGGGAGTTAGCCATATTCTGGAGGAGGTGAATGTGATCTGATAGGTGCTGGCAGTTTGTGGGCTCCTACATAAAGATTTCAAAGCTGGGCTTTGCCATCTGTGCACTTTTTTTTTTTTTTTTTTTTTTTTTTGCTGGTGATGGACTTTGTATTTCAGCCAACCAGCTCTACAAGTCTGATATTATCTGACAATGAATGAACATGCAGGAAGCTTCGCCTTGTGTGATCGTCCTTCAGATGTGGTGAGGGAATATTGCAAACAGAAATGAAATGGACTACAGAGCAGATTCAGTTCAAGGGGAAGGGAGGGGTGATGGAAGTATGAGGCAAAGATCAAAAACTTGGTTGCCAACTGTCAACATTATCCTTCCTTAAAGCTTGCCACAGAGAAAGGCATTGAGAGAAGTATCACTACTGCACAGACTACTGCAAGGTACCCAAAGGGGTTTCCATGTCCATAGAGCTCCTGCTCTGGGGCAAAACAAAGCAAATAGTGGTGATCTACACAGGCTTATTAATTGGTACACCAGAGGCACTTTATCCATGATAAAATTTATTTATAATCAGAAAAAGAGACAAAATGATATAAAAAAATGAATGTAGTTTTTCAGGTCAGGAGACATTTAATTTCCAGATTGGCTTTTTATTAGTTTTGTTACTTTGGGCAAACCATTTAATCATCATTGCCTCAGTTTCCTCATATGTAAAATGAAGGATTATGCTATATATGACCTCAAGGACTCTTCCAACTCTTAATCTATGATCTAAAACCAGAGTCTCTCTCCTATTGAAGAGTACAGTCTTCACATTAATTGATATTACACCTCACTTCAACTTCCAGAATTGAAAAGATCATATTTTGATCATTTTTAGGAGTTTACTCAATCTATCTGAACTCTTTCTAAAATTTCTATTATTTTAGAATGCTGTCCACCTTCAGAGAAAGAATTGTTGGAGTAGAAATGCAGATGAAAACTATGACATCACTTGTTTATTTGGGTATATATTTTGGGATTTTGGTTTGATTGGATTGTTCATTTATAAAAATGAATAATATGGGAATAAAAGATAAAATAAAATAAAATTTCTACTTTTTTAAATGAATCTTTTATTTCTAAAATTATCTTTCATTATGTTTTCTTCTTTATCTTTCTCACCACTATATAAGTAAAATCAAGGATAAAATGTGTATAAATGGAATTATCTCCTTTGTTTATTTTAACTTAACCTATCAAGAATTTGTAGTGCCCCTCCTTTCATACTTAGTCATACACTTGAAGAACCTTTTACTAGAAAAGGAAATTGATATCCTTAAAGACCAGAAGTAGATCCCACAAGCACTGTCTCCTCTGGGCAGTGCCAGACAAATTAAGAAACTATGATTGGTTCCTGAGATGTGCTAGACCAGCCCACAGTGAAAGGAAGTAGAAACCACAGAGATAGGAAGTGATGCGGGAAAGGGTTATGAAAGGTGAGACAGGAGAGCTGAACAGGCACTTCTGCATTGGACTACTTCTGCATTGGAGAACTTCTGTGTTGGAGGGAGACTTCTGCCTTGAAGGGGCTTCTGTGTTGGAGGGACTTCTGCATTGAGGGATTCTGCTGCATTTGGTGTCTCTGCATTGATAGTTCTTGCTAAAGAGACTACTGGGACTCGACTTGTGGTTGGAGATTGAGACCTGAGGGAGTCTTTGTTGGAGTTGAGCAGGATTCCACCAGATTGGCAATTATAAGGTATTTCGCTAGGCAATATGTTCCACCTCCTTTTTAAATTCTCCCCTCTTTACTATCTCTACTTTGCTGGTAATAAAGCTACTAATACTACTAAGAGCCCCATGACTTAAGAGTTAATTTTTAGGGGCAGCTGGATAGCTCAGTGGATAGAGAGTCAGGCCTACATATGGGAGGTCCTAGGTTCAAATCTGGCCTCAGACACTTCCCAACTGTGTGACCCTGGGCAAGTCACTTGACCCCCATTGCCCACCCTTACCATTCTTCCACCTAGGAGCCAATACACAGAAGTTAAGAGTTTAAAAAAAAAGAGTTAATTTTTATAAATGGCACCCACAACAACTTTTTATAACTCTTTATTTGACCAAAATCAATTTTAACTCTTACAAATGGAAATTTCTTGGAAAATGGAAAATCAAGAGTTCTCAGTTAGTTGTTGTAGAAAAAAATCTGAAGCCCTGAAAAATTTCAAATTCATGATGCTTTGGACTAGAACTAAAAAACTATATTGTATAGTTAATATTTTCCTTGTTTTTGAGATGGTGGGGGAAGAAGAGAAAATAAAGAAGTTCAATATCTGTGACACCTGATTTCTCACTCTGAAACTTTTCCCACCATTACCAAACATTACACAGCTTTATGTTAAAGGTCTCAACTGCTGATTCTTGAAAACATTCATTTTTATTTAATGTAATATTTTTCCCAATGACATATAATAACAATTTTTTATGATTTATTTTCCAAAATGTTTTAGTTCCAAATTCTCTTCTTCCCTCCATCTTTCCCAAGACATCAAACTATTTGATCTAGGTTATATGTGTGTGATCAAAAATGCCCATTAAAAAATATCCCATTATCTACAGCAGACATTTTTAATTGAGAAACTTCCTGAATTAAAATATCTTATTATAGAAATAGGAACTCTCTTCAACTTCACATTGTTTTCCACATCACTTTTTTTCAAAGCAGTATTGTACTGTGTAAATGGAATTAGCTTACCTTCATTTATTCCTTAGACTTTAGCCACTAGGAATTATGTCACCCTACCCAACTTAGAATTAAGTGGGGTGGGGGAGGTCTGTGACCCACACATGATAGTAAAAAATCAAAAACAAGGGACCATCCTTAGGGCAGTCCAAAACAGTACTGAGACTGCCATTCATCCACTTGAAATTAGGGGTGGATGCAGGAAGTGACAAAATCTATCTTTTAAATATGATAGTAACTTCCTTTTGGGGAGTTGGCACTCTGAACTTGATGTAGAAGGATCTCTGGTGAGACCTCAGACTGTTTCCCCTTGAATTGTCACGTGAGTAAGTTAGGCTGACTCTCTTTCTCTTCCCTTGGCGTTTCTGGAGGCTCTACCCTCAGGGAGGCCTCTCTTCTTAGAGGAGGCCTTGTCGCTGGAAGCCTTGTTTAATTCACCTCTGTGTCCCTGTGCTGGGGCCTCTAAGTCCCTACCTGGTTCGGGCCTCTGGTCTGGGCCAGAGTTTCTCTCTCTCAATTTCCCTTCCTTCAATCTTCCTCATTGTAAATAAACCACCATAAAAGTCATCCTGACTTGGGTCTATTTTATTTTGAAATCGAGTTAATTGATTTCTGTTGACCATACCTTAAATATCTAGTCCAACCATAATAATTCCAATTTTCCCCTCTTACAGTACACTTGAAAGAGCTAGATTTGGCATAATGGGATCTGGGTTCAAATCCAGAACCTTATATTTTACAAACTATGTGATGTTGGGCAAATTGCCTCACCTCTCCCATTGGATTCCAATTTCTTCATCTGTAACATGAAAGAATGGGACTTCAAGATGTTCAAGGTACTTTACATCTCTAAATTTATGGTTCTATGATATGTTGACCCATGAACTTGGACTCTTCCACTGTAGAGACTCTCCTGGTCTCTTCCTTTCTCTAATCCACTTAAAGCTTTGAATTCTAACAACAACAAATATAACAATAGCAACAACAAAAGACTAAAGCCCTACCTTCTCTATTGGCTGTACCTTCTCTATTGGCTGTACTTAGCCTTTTTTTCAAGTGTGCACCAAGGCTAAGCAAAGCTTTTAACTTGTAGATAGCATAGATAAACAAAATGCTTCACAAAGGCTGAGAGCATAAGCCAGATACATAACTAAAAGCCAAATTGTCCATTCAGTGTTCACCCTAGACCACTATCACATGCTGCCTATGTTCTATCCAATTAGAATTGAAAAAATAATTGAAGAGAAAATGGCAGCAACTATTAGGATCATTTAATGCCAAAATATCTATCTACCTATAAAACAACATATAGAACATTATATGTGATATATGTATCACAACAGATAGAACACTGAGATTGGAGTCAGGAAGACAAGTTCAAATTTGATCTCACACACTTACTGATTCTGGGCAAGTCATTTAACTCTTTTTGCCTCAGTTCCTCATCTGTAAAATGAATCAGAGAAAGAAATGTCAAACCATTCCAGGATCTGTGCCAAGAAAACCCCAAAAGGGGTAATGAAGAGTTGGATACAACTGAACAACAACCCTTATATACATCTACTTCTTCAATTAGCTTCTTAGTTCATCTTTATTTAGAAATAAAGACCAATCAGTGTTGTTCCTTGAGAGCAGTTCTAAATCCCTCCTGATTAGAGAAATGTAGACCAAAACAACCTAACAGAGTGGTTAATATTACAGAAAAGGGAAATAATAAATGTTGGAGGGGATGTGGCAAAGTTGGGACACTAATGCATTGCTGGTGGAGTTGTGTATTGATCCGACCATTTTGGAGGGCAAATTTGGAATCATGCCCAAAAGACTTTAAAAGAATGAATGACTTTTGATCCAGTAATACCACTCCTGGGTTTATATCCCAAAGAGATTTTTAAAAATTGGGCAAGGACATGTTTGTACAAAAATTTATAGCTGTGCTGTTTGTGGTAGCAAAAAAAAATTGAAAAATAAGGGGATGTCCCTCGATTAGGGAATGGTTGAACAAATTGTGGTATATGATGGTGATGGAATACTATTGTGCTATAAGGAATGATGAAATGATGGACTTTTATAAGACCTAGAAAGACCTAAATGAACTGATGCACAGTAAAATAAGCAGAACCAGGAGAACATTGTACACAGAGACTGAAACACCATGGGTCAATCAAATGTAATTGACTTTGCTACTAATAACAATATGATGATAATCCAGGACAATTCTGTTGGACTCATGAGAAAGAATGCTATCCATATCTAGAGAAAGAACTGTGGGAGTAGAAATCCAGAAGAAAATATGTGATTTATCACTTGTTTATATGGGTATGGGATTTGGGGGGTTTGATTTTAAAGGATTGCTCTTTTACAAAAATGAATAATTTGGAAGTGGGTTTGAGTGATTACACACACACACACACACACACACACACACACACACATATATATGGTATGTATGTATGTATAGCCCAGTGGAATTGCTTGTCAACTCCAAGAGGGGAGAAGGTTGAGGGGAGGGAGAAAACAAGAATCATGTGTAACCGTGGAAATTTAAAAAAAAATTTTTTAATCACAAAAAAACAAAGATTTACAAGTGAAAAAAGGAAACTGTACTAATTCTGTGATGATTCTCTAATAGTTTTATAGTAATGATTTTTGGGAAAAGAGACTCTATGAGAGGAAGGAAATAACTAGAACCAGTTAAAAAATGTTTTTGGTCAGATCTGTGATTTCTTTGGGACCTGCTCTGCAACTTATAACCTTAGAGAGTATCCTAGACCACTCAGAGTTTAAATAAGATGCCTAGGGTCACAAAGAGGCACCTAGTAGCTCAGTGGATAGAGTATGGATAGAGTACTAGGCCTGGAATGAGGAAGATCTGAGCTCAAATTCAGGCTCAGACACTTCCTAGCTGTGTGAATCTGGGCAGACCACTTAAACTCTGATTGTATGACAAAAGGATCCACTGGATACACAGGAGATAGAATGGCAAACCACTCCAGTATTGTTGCCAAGAAAACCCTATCAACAGTTACAGTCCTTGGAGTCAGAAAGAGTTGGACATGACTGAATGACTGAAAAACAACAAGGAAGGGTCACTAAGTCAATACGTGTCATAGATGGAACTTTAATCCAGGTCTTCCTAATTTATAGGCCAGTACTCTACTAATCTATCTACCTTCTATCTATCTATAATAATCTACCAATCTATCTCTCTTATTTACACTCTTCATACATATTATTTACCTAAAGCATATGCACTACTACATAGTCTTATTATTAATTCTGAATATGTTTTACTCATAATTTCAAAAATAAAAGATTGGCACCCTTTTCCCATATTTCTTAAAGTGTTTTTTATAGAAATATTTAAGTTCATCTCATGGATTTTTATCCTATATCATTTATGTTTTTTGACAGAAAATAATGCAGGAGGATTATTAGTGCTGGGAATTGGTTGTTCTTTGATGTGTCTTTCAAGTTAAGTCATGAAAACATTCAAAAGAAACATATTATGAGAGAAGACTTAAGGGGATACTCAATCCTTTAGTTACATATGCTATACAAGAGGAACTAAAGGACTGAACAGTATCAACAAGAAAAAAAAATACCTTGAGAATCCAATCATATTTTAGAACACCCCTCCCACATCTGTCTTAACTCTATATAGAATTTCTACTCCTTTTAATTAATCTTTTCCTTTTGAAACTACTTTTCAGTGGGTTTTCCCATTATTTATTTAATCAAAGCATTAAATTAAACAATAATTATTAAACTTAATAATTTTTTCCATTATTTCATTTAGAGAAGCAAATGACATGGAAGTCATGGCAATGCTGCTTTGGACCATTTGGATTGATTTTTAAAATTTTCTGGAAGGAGATTGAAGAGACAGAAAAATTGTATGTAATGGAATATAGATGTAATGAAAGTAAAGAGTATCAATGAAAAATTTAAATTTACAAAGAAAAGAAAGAAGTTCAGACAGAGATTCAGACAGGCAGGCAGTTTTTGTTCTGCTTTTTTTTTTTAAGTTTAATCTGAACTTTCTTAAAATAAACTGCAACAATAAGTCATAGTTTCATATTAAACAAAAGGTGATAGGAGATCATGAGTAGTACAGAACTCATATAACAGCAAAAGGCAGTGGAGAGAAAAACATATTTGTAGAAATCTTGGTATAGGATCCAATTAAACAAAGAATATTTAGAATTAAAATGGGATAAAAATGAATGAAAATTAAAATGTAATCAGAAAAATGAAAAATGAAAATGGCCTGTCAATATTGGTTTAACAAACTATGACAATGGAGATACCCCATCTAGACTTGAACATCCCATTCTCCAATGTACATAAGAAAGTGGAAATGGCAATTCAGAAACAAATTCAGGAAAAAAATTTGAATTCAACCAAGTATAAACATGATCATGAATATATTAAGATCATAAGATCATAAAATATTCCTTGATAGGCACAAAAGAGATGCACTTGCTTGACAATCTTCTGATGATAAATATCACAGGGGACACCATACAGGGATCAAAGAAAGAACAAAAGAACAAATATACACAAAAATCTTTATAGCAGCTCTTGTTGTGGAGGTAAAGAATTAGAAACTAACAGGGTACCAGATGGGCAATAACTGAACAAACTATTGCACATAAATGTAACAAAATACTATTGTGCCAGAAGAAATAATGAAAGGAACAATTCCAGAGAAATATGGAAAGACTTATATGAACTAATACAGAATGAAATGAACATAACTAAAAGAAAAATTTATACAATAGCAATTACTTTGTAAAGATAAATTACCATAAAATAACTTTTAAAAAAAAAAAGACTGGGTCTCCCTTTCTCATTCTGACTGGAAGAGCAGCAACTGCTCACAGGCTTATTGATCTACTGCTTTATACCAAAGACATATTGATCTGCTTCATTTCCAAAGGCTAATTTGCCCTTCTTAGGGATCCCACCAGATGGCCTACCATTCTTAGGGGCTCAACACATTGGTGCTGAACTTAGTGTGGACATCTGATAAGCACTGTTCCTTCTTTAGCTCAGAACTCCTAAGGGTTTCTACCAGTTGCAACATCCCAGAATGAGGAATTATAGATGTGTGTCATCACATCTGGCAACTTTGAAAGACTTAAGAACTCATGCAAAGCTCAACCATAATTATAGAGGCTTCATTGTAACTAATGCTACCCATCTCCTGTCAGAAATCTAGTGGACTCAGGGTAAAGATTGATTATGTGTATATATATGCTATGTTATATATAACATAGCAGATTTTTTTGCTTGACTGCAAACATGTCATAAGAGTTTTCCTTTATCCCTTCTCTAATGGAAAGAGGGAGATGTAAAGAAAAGAAATAAATTTTTGTTCATTATCAAGTGAAATAGGAAATAGGGTAAAGTTTTGCTGAGTAGTTGATTCTTGGTTGTAGACCTAGTTCCCTTGCTTTCTGGAATATTATATTCCATGCCTTCTGGTTCTTTAGTGTAGATGCAGCCTGATCCCATGTTATCCTAACTGTGGTTCCATGGTATCTGAATGATTTCTTCTTATCATCTTGCAATATTTTTTCCTTGGTCAGGTAGTTCTTGAATTTGGCTATAACAGTGATGGCCAAAGTATGGCCTGCAGACTAGATGCAGGGTGGGGGGGGGGAGGGAGCTGAAATGTTCTATCCCTCCACAATATCATTATTCCTAATCTGATGACTACAATGAGTAGGATACGATACAATGAAACTTCAAAAGAGTTTCCTTAGAAACAGACTGACATGAGCATTTCCTTTCCTTTGGCCCACTCTTTAAAAAAGTTTACCCATCACTGGGCTATAACATTCCTAGGATTTTTCAATTGGGAATTAAATGTAGGAAGTGATCTGTGGATTTCTTGCAATCTCTACGTTTCCCTCTTGTTCATGAATGTTGGGGCAGTTTTCTTGGATAATTTCATGTAGGATAATGTCCAGACTTTTCCTTTTGTCATGATCTTCCAGTAGTCCATTAATTCTTAAATTGTCTCTCCTCAATCTGTCTTCAAGATCTGAGGTTTTGTCAATGAGGTGTTTCATATTTTCCTCAATTTTTTTCATTCTTTTGATTTTGTTCTATAGATTCTTGTTGCCTTGTTAAGTCATTTGCTTCTAGTTGCTGGATTCTAATTTTTAAAGAATGAATTTCATCTTTGCCTTTTTGGTCATCCTTCTCCTTCTGGTCTGATTTTCTTTGTAGATCATCTTTCACCTTCTTTGCCTTGTTTTCAAGCTGGTCAATTTTGGCTTGCAAGACACTATTTTCTTGTTTTGGTTCATTTATTTTCTTTTCCCAATTGTCTTCAGCCTCTCTTGATTGTTTTTTTATTTTTTGAGTTAATCGAATTTTGAGTTCTTGAGTTAATTGAATTTTGAGTTCTTCCAAAGCCTGTGTCCAATTTACTAGAGTTTCTATGTTTTTACTTGGTGTTCCTTGGTCCTCCTCTTTTCCATTTACTGTTTGTTCATCTCCTGGATAGAAGCTGTCAATTGTAATTTCTTTTTTCTTTTTCTGTTGTTTACTCATGTTTTTTACTTTCCCATATCCCCTCTTCATTGGCTATAATCTTGCTCCTCTGATTGCTTGCTGGACCTGTAGGTTTGGGATATTCTGTCCTAAAGGGGCTTCTTCCCTGCTCTACTGATTGACTAGGTTAATGAGCCCTGAGGTCAGATCTTCCCCAGCTGGCAGCAGAAGCTAACATGTAGGTATTTAGAGCTACTTTCACTGCAGTCTATGGAAGTGGTTGTTGGAGCTTCCCTGCCCTCTGAAGACTTCTTATCTGTACTATTGATAAGATTAAGCCAGGGTGGAGTTGATCTATGGAGCTGGATGTGCCCTGAGGCCAACACCTTGAGAAAGGGTGGGGGACAAGATAGAGTGTTTTGGCTGAGACTAGGCTGCCCTCTCTGTGCTTCTCCTCTGACTGCCTCCCTGTCATCTGTGTTCAATGCCCAGAGCCTGGCACAGCTGTGCCAGCATGGCACTCCCTCCAGAATAGTGCCCTTGCCCACCCAGAGATTCCAGGATCTGCAGGAGAATCAGCACAGTAGGCAGGGGAGGGGACCTGGGATCTTCCTTCTTCCTTTCCCTGGAACCTAACAGTTAAAGAATTTAGGCTTTTTTTTTTGCATACCTTTTAAATTGTGCCCAGCAGGAGGATCCCCCAGTTCTGTCCTGTTGTTAGATTTGGTTTTCTGTCCCCTTGAAGCACTTTGTTTTTGATCAGTGTTTAAGGATTTTCAGAGGTCTATAGTTTTGCTGCTACTAAGCCGCCATCTTCCCTGAATCCTTCAGAGATAGTCAGAGTTCTTTATAAATACTAAACTACTCTAGATACTTTATTTTCATCAAGTCTAAAACACAAAATGCCTCCTAATAAAGAGGCATTTGGCCAGATGTCTTTTAATAAGCTAAGCCTAATAAAGATTCACAGCTACTCAAAAGAATTTGACCTAATGACTTCATAAAAAAAGATCTCAAATGAACAATGTCTATTATCTAACCCATGATACATAATTAGATGAACAGTCCATCAGAAACAGAACCAGAAAAAAGGAGAGTAAAGGGAAAGGGATAAAAGGGGAGAAATGGGAAAATAGTCTAACTACTTCCTTGAAAGCCAGAAAGGTATGCTGGCATTTGGGCCCTATACAACTTTAAATAAAATAATCAAAAAGCTATTTCATATTAACTGAAAGTGAATAGAAAATATCTATTCATTAAATGACAGATGATTAATTTTCCCAATTTCCTCCAGTCTTCAACAGAGATGGGGGAAGTTGCTACATTTCTGTAATCTATAGCAATATTAGTTTGTAATAACTTTGGAAAAATGATTTTCATTCTCTGATTATGGACAGTGTAGAAAGGGCTCCTCAGGGGCATACATGTCATACAGATAGGAGCTACAGGAATGATAAAACTAAAGAAAAAGTATTAAAAAAATCTCACCAAGGCTTCAGGAAATTACTACACAATCCAGAAAATATCCACTTTTAACCAATTATTGTTATATTAACCAATTCACCAAAAGTTTTACTTCAGCAACTACATCTAATGGCAGACATCTGCCATTAAATTAATAAATTTCATCACCAAAATATCCTCTGTATTGGTTGTCAGACTACCATCTTCCAATCATTCAAAAATTAAACATGTAAAAAAAGCTACAGAAAAATTTAAAATAGTGTAAAAAAATCAAATCAAATCTGATAAAGAAATAATATAACTAAAACTGACAAAATATCCTTAAAAAGCTTTAATGTCAAAATTTCCTTAAGGAGATCTATTCCTGATATCTTTTAATAAGCTAAGTTTCTTGGTATTAAAATTATATCTAAGAGAGTCTACCAAATAGAATAAAAGAGAAGGAAGGCCCATTTCTATAACTTCCTACAAGATTTACAAAGAAACATAAGAAAGTTTCTGAAATCCTATAACAATATTGGTTAGGCAGTTTCAGTTATTATATTTGTATTCCCATTTCCTAGGGTAGTGTCTAGCACATAGTAGGTATTTAATAAATATTTGATTAATTGAAAAGAATTGTGCCATTTTTGTTAGAGACATATAGGGATGCACATTCATTCCTGACAGAAAGGGTAGAGAAATGTTAGCTCCATCCTATAGGCACTTCATGAAACTACCAAGTGAAGACAAAGAAAGGAAGAAAATGAAGGTTTAATGTGCAGCCTCTTATAGGCTTGTTGGAAATGACAAAATCAGTAAGAAAATGATCATCTTTTAGAGAAAGGAAATGTCATGAATTCTTATTCTCACTTATGAAATTTTTCTTGGATTATTTTGAGGCAACTCTTAAAATCTACTGGGGGTTTCATATATTCCTCACATTTTTGAGGAATTTAATATATTGTTCAACTTCTAGAATTAGATTTGAGAGATGGAAGAAGTTTCAGTGGCTATTTGTTACAACCCATACTTGAAAAAGACTTTCTTCTCTTAACATAGTGAGGAGGGATTGACCAAATTAATATGTTTTTATTAATTTTGAATCTTAGAGGTTCCATAGGATCTTTCTGCATTTCCACCATTTAAATAACTCTTTCCTTAGCTCCAGAAGTGAAGATTTCCTTGAAGAAATAACCCATTGTGACCTTCCTTAAATCAAGTCTAAATTTGTCTCTGTAGCTTCTACCCACAGATCCAGGTTCTACCCTCTGGGACCAAATAAGTCAACCCTTTTGTATATACTCTCTAATATTTGTCTTTAGTTCTGTCTTCTATATTTATGATTTGTCTAAATCCAGGTTGGTTAATTCATGTTCTGCAATCCACATTGGACCCTTTCCATAGCTCTGAAATCTTGAAAGCTTTCCATCCCTCTTGGGATGCCTCCTTCACTTGTAAAATTTGAATGGAATACTACTGGAGTTTTCAGTCATGTGACTGGCAAGATAAAAAGTTTAAGTTACTTTCTTCAAACTTCTTCCATCTTCCAGCTCCCCAAAGAAAAAAAATTATGCATTGCATGTATACTAATATAAACTAAATATAAAATAAACCCACATATTTTAATTTTAATTTAATGAACTAACACCAGAGAAATCTAATACTTAGAGCACTCCATGATCCCTTTCTCCCTTAAAGGTCTTTTGAGGACATTTAAGCTTAGAAGTTTTTGCAATTCAGCCCTCGTGTTAGGAACTCCCGACTATTGCAATGATTCTTCTCAGATATCCTCCCTTTTCCAGCCACATGAAGGAAAGGAAGAGAATGGAGAAAGAATATGGCAAGCTGAAAACATGCTGCCTGCTGAGTAGGGGTTGGTGGTAGGGTAGAACCCCCAAGACTGCAATGGCTTTGCCAAAATGTCTTCCATTTTCTCCCTATCCTTGAAGACGAGGTGGATGCAGATTTTGCTCCACCTTGTAAGGGAAAGGAAGAGAGTCAAGGGAAGAAAGAGATGGATTGCCAATGCCAAAAACTTTCTCACATAAGAAGGAAAAAGGATGGAAATATGGCTGGGCCATTCTGGCCTCTCTCCTAGCCCCAAAGCCAGGTTACTAAGGACAAAGCCCCAGGCTTGGACAATCCTAAGAGATTTAGGTCACCTTTAGTCAATAAAGAAGAGCTACCAGCAGGCAAAGGACAAGCAATATGAAAAATAGAAAGACTAAACTATCAAAGATATCTAGAGACAAAACCCTCAATAAATGTATATTTCACAAGCAGATAAATCAACGGAGGGTAGAAGGAAAAACAAATGAAACCTCAAAGACAGTACAAATTTCTCAAAACGTGAAGGATTCCTACCATCTTTCCTCTGGATCTTTCTTTCTCTGATCTAAATTCTAAGGTGAAGTGGTCACTGTCCCCCAAAGTTCTACATCTAACCTTCATCATACAACTAGTTTCCTCTCTGTTAGAGAGAATCTGAGAAAAGGCAAAATATAATTCCCTCTTCTTGGTTTCTCTATCTTTTGAAGGAGCAAATTACCATTATGACAAGTCAAGTCATTATTAGTCACTCTGCTTTTTGCAGTTTGAGCTAATTTTTTAGACATAAATGGAAGCTTAACTTTTTTTACCTACAGATTCTGTAGAAATATAAATTTATAATTATTGTTTTTAAAAATCCAGAAAGACATTTCCCCCATCCATAGGAGCTATGCATCAAGCTCGACATCCCCGATGAGACATAATTGCATGCCTACATGAAAAGCATTGGTTCCTTTCAGAAACTCTTAAGAAGTCTCCATGTCTAAGACTGTTTGGTTTATAAGGGAAGCATAAGACAGGAAGGCTGAGGCACTAAGCCTGTTAACAACTGCTCCTTTTTCAGTGAGAAATTCCCCTGAGGAAAAGGTCAGGAAAGTCAGGGATGCTGATGATGGCAGCAGCCAGAAAGAGAAACTAACCAAAATATACTTCTGAGAATAAGGGTAATAGGGATTTGCAACATTTGGGTCCAAGAGCATGGGCAAAGGGAATTCAATTCTATGGCAAAATACAGACCTGTACTATTTGTTATAAAAATCAAGGGATAAGAGTTTTTACCGCCAAAGCTTTATCTACTTGACACAATCCTTAGACTTTTTCTATACTTAAAAACTCTGGGAGGAAAACGAAATGGATATGATCTTATAATAAAGGTAAGGGAAATTATATTTTTACTTTGGGTGCAGGCCTGACTTATTTTTAGAAAGCCTATTTCTCTTTTAGATCTTCACATAGTTAAAAAGCAACAGTTGGTTGGTAGATGTTTAACAATCAGCTTTCCAAAGGGGAAAACTATGCTTAACATTTTAAAGTTTAATCTGCTTTATTAACATTTTCTTCATTATTCTCTTAAGTCCAGACAATTGAGAAAACAATAAATTAAGCCCAGATTTGTATTGTTTGCTGATTTCCAAGGCTTAAATGGTCACTGAAAAATTGACTGTCTCTCAGCCTTTTAAAACTGCCTCCAGCACACTCCTGATGACAAAGGAGAGATGGACATGCTACCAGCTGTAGAGAACTTTCAGTCCTCACTGTATTTCTGAACAGCATGTTAGTGCTATGCTCTCTTGTTCAATCTCCTCTAACCTCTTCAAGTAGGACATTAGCCTTGCCCCTCTCTCTAGAATTATGCCCTATCATGAGTCAGGGGAGTTCAAGAAAGCACACTAACCCAGTAATAATAATGGTAACTCAGCTTCAAGGCAACTTTATTACTGATTCTGTTCTGACCTTCAACAATAATTTATTAAGTATTGGTCATGTGCCAGAGGGGCAGCTAGGTGGTACAGTGGATAGGATGCCGGGTTTGCAGTCTGGAAGGTTCAGTTTCCTGAGTTCAAATCTGGCCTCCATCACTTATTAGCTATGAGACTCTGGGAAAATCACTTCACTCTGTTGGCCTCAGTTTCCTTATTTGTAAAATAACCCGGAGAAGGAAATGGCAAACCACTCTTGTATCTTTGCCAAGAAAAACTCAAATGGGACCCCAGAGAATCAGACATGACAGAACAACTAAAAAATATGTCAGAAGCTGACCTGTTTACTGGAATTAAAAAGATGAAAGTAGGAAAGACCAAATGGAGAAAATGCAATGTGAGCCAGTGTGGGCCATCAATAGTCTAGCTACCTTCTATCCCTAAAGCACATTTCTCTCCTAAGTGGAGGTCAAGGATTTTCAGAGAACCCCTGAACTTGACAGAACTTATCTCCTCCTCTCCTATACCAGAGTCATGTTCCCAACAAGTAGGTGATTTCCATACTGGTCCTAGCCTTACTTCAACTAATATATTCTCTTCTGTTTTAGTACAGTCATGCTCTTTTTTTGTTTTTTTCACAAATAGAGATAGAAATTTTCAAAATGGCTAGATTTCACTACTAGCTTCCACTGGCCTGTCCAAAACCCAGCTGTCTCATGAGGAAAGGAAATAAAAGGGATGAGGAGACTCTTGCCATTCTTTTAGGCCCTACATAAGGAGAGATGGGAATCTTCTAAAATATCCAAAGGCACCTGGTGGCTTCTGAGGTATCAAGGTCTTGGCACAAATGGCCAAATTGTCTGATATATCCAGAGACTTGTTCCTCTCCTCTCAATAGGAGAGCTTCAAGTGAAACTGTCAGTTGGAGGACGCTGATGCCCATTTGGAAGCTTCTGGTATTTGGCTGATGATGTTCGTACATCTTGGGCCTGAGAAACTTAAGCAATAGGGGTTGCTGGGAAACATGAAACTCTACTGTCAGGGACTTTCCTCTCTAAGGGATGAGTTGGGGTACAACTGGTTGATAGTGTTAGGAAGACTAGAGTCCAAGAGCCCACATGTTTAGGCTTGTAGACATAGCTTCCTCTTCCCAACCCCCTTGGAATAGTCAAGCAGCAAAGTCACCGCAGAACCACCCTGATTGCTATCATCAAGGAGCAGCTACAAAGCCTGGTGATTGGACTTAACCTCTGGAGAAAGGATTGGGGAAGAACAGAAAATCATAAAATTAGTGCTAGAGGGTACTTCAGAGGCCATCTAATCCAATACCCTCGTTTTTCAGGTGAAGAAATTAAGGTCCTAAGAAGTTGTGACTGGCTCAGGATCATAGAGGTAAGTGTCAGAAGCAGGATTTGAACCCAGATCTTCCTGACTTAAAGCCTATATTTGATCTGCTATACCACACTGGTTCCCCTAATAGAACAGTCATTTCAAAGCTACTGTCATGGTATCACACTGCTAATGCTGCATCATGTATCTTATTTTATTTAGAGTCTTTCAATTTGCACTCCAATTCTAAGGATTAAGTCCATTTTTACCACCCATGTCCCATATGAATCCCTTCTTTGGGTTCCTTCTCCACTTCCCTACTTCTCTAGGGACTAGAATCCTTTCTTGTCAAACAAGTTTTTCAGAGACCTAGATTCTTGTTCCAGAAGCCAAGATGCCATGTCAGGCCATAATTAGGAAAACAAATATTGATTTAGGAACAGGAAGGCTGTCATAGCTGCTATTAGTCCAAACAAGGACATCAGGCCCTCCCACTCTGAGCCTACCATTGTTGTTGTGATTGTTGTTGAGAAGTTTCAGTCATGTCAGACTCTTCATGACCTCTTGGGAGGTTTTTTTGGCAAAGATACTGGAATGGTTTGCCATTTCCTTCTCCAGCTCACTTTATAGGAAAGGAAACTGAGGCCAACAGGGTTAAGTGACTTGCCCAGGGTAACACAGCTAATGTCTGAGGCCAGATTTGAACTCAGGAAGATGAGTCTTCCTGACAACAGACCTGGAGTTCCATCCACTGCACCATCTAGCTGTCCAGAGTCTATCTATACTCGCCTTCTAAGGCCACAGTGTTTGCTTGGGCATACTCCAAAGGCTCCTAGTGTAAGATTTCTTTTGTGGCTGAATGGTGTGCTTTTAGGGAATCCAGTTATCCTAATAACTCTCTTATGTTGTCAGTGTTCCAAGGGAGAGTCTTGTGCAAAGGGTTATACATCAACATCTGAAGCTCTTAAGGTACAGTATGGGCTACTCAGTGAGGATGTTGTGTTTCAAAGGTCAGCAACAGCTGGATGGCTTCCCCTTTGGAACCTTTCCCTATTCTCTCAGGCATGAGATAGCAGAGGCTGCAGGGATCTGACACCTGTCTCTATCACCTGCTCCTGACTTTCCTAATTGCCTGTTTGGATCTTGGCCATTGCCTGCTACCAGTTCCCCCATCTGATGGAATCTGTCACTTGTGACACCTTGTTCCATCTGTCTACTGGACCATCAGTCTGCTTTTCATTGCTGGACCTCCATGAAGCTGCCTGAGGACTTCCTATCATTTTAATGGCTCTCCAATCCCTTTACCTGTCCTGCTTCCATCCCTGCCTCGGGGGCTCTGTCTTCCTGTTGAATGCCAATATCCTCAGTCTGGTTCATTGTACTGCCAACGATCCCAAGGTATGACCAGTCTAACAACTGAATCCTGAGAATCCTGAGTCATCAAGAAAGTTAAATTATGTTCAGCACACTTGAAGAAGTGAAAGAAATATATTATACATTTTAGAAAGAAACTGAAATGATTAACATGTTTTAAAGCCTCTTCCCTATCATTACAGTGTTTTAGGCATGAGCTCATTCCACCTTGATACTTTCTCTAGAGTTCTTACTGTTCATTTTGTAACACATGATGTTCACCTCTTATTGCCTAATAACTCAGGAGTCACACCCACAACTCCTTTGTATCTTACGGAGATTCCTCAGTAACACCTCTTTGCTTTAAAATCTAATTTGCTTATACAAAATGGCAATCGTTTGTCATAATAGATCCAACACTTGAGCCATTTCACCTCTTTTTCTCCCAGTGGCCTTCCATCCCTCCTTTAATGATATGTCAGTATTGATGGAGACAGCTATGTAGATAGATAGATAGAGCACTGGATCTAGAGTCTGGAAGACTCATCTTCCTGAGTTCAAATTTGGCTTCAGATACTTACTAGCTATGTGACCCTAGGCAAGTCACTTAAACTTGTTGTCTCAGTTTCCTCATCTGTCAAATAAGCTAGAGGAGGAAATGGCCAACTGCTCCAGCGTCTCTACCAAGAAAACCCCCAAATAGGGTAACAAAAAGTCAGACAAGACTGAAATGACTGAGCAGCAACAAAATTCCCTCTGAGCACACTGGAAACTTACCTTTTCTTCTCCTGATGAAAAACCTGCTTTATTTCTCTAATTGACTTTCTAATTGATCATAACTAGCATCTAGGTTTGCAGAGCACTGTGAATATTTTATCTCATTTGGACCTCACAACTATCCCGTTGTGATTGGTGCTATTTTTCACTGAATTTTACAGATGAGGAAACTGAGACTAAGAATGATTAAGAGGTCACAGAGCCAGTAAGCATCTAAGGCAGGACTTAAAGAGATTCCAGGGTCAATGCTCTGACCTACTATGTTATCAACTTGCCCAAATTTCATTAGGAATTATTATCCTATGAGAACCAGTTATCGTTTAATAATAAAAAAATAATAAACATATATATTTTGTTGGTGTTCTGTCATATCTGACTATTCATGACCCCATACTATTCATGGTATTTTTTTTGGCAAAGATACCAGTTTTTGCCATTTCCTTCTCCAGTTGCTGAAGGTCACCCAGCTATTGTGTCTGAAGCTAAATTTAAACTTGGGTCTTTTAACTCTCTTACCCACTGACATACCTGGCTGTCTCTTAAACACTTATATAGCACTTATTATATGCCAGGCTCTGTGCTAAGTGCTTTATGATCATTTTCTCTACAATTATCTGATCCTCATAACAACCCTGGAAGGTAGATGCTATTATTGTCCCCATTTTGCAAATGAGGAAACTGAGGCAAATAGGGTTAAGTGACTTTCCCAAGGTCAAACAGCAATTGTGTCTGAAGCTGGATTTGAATTCAGGTCTTCCTTCGTCAGGATAAGCTCTCTATTGTGCTTTATCTTCTTTAGAACCATTTTATATTGCTTTCATTCTCATTTTACTCAAGGCAACATGGAACTAAACTACTGAATACATATTCCAATAGTGCCTGGCAAGCATTAAATATGCCCTGATAAATATCAATCAAGTTTTCATTAGAAAAAAATCTGTTCTCAGTGCTGTTGGTCTGATTCTTTATCCTTGTTTTTACACATAAAATGGTAATGCTGATTTCAAATTAAACTCTTGTTCATCATGTGCCAAGAATTAGCAATAACACCAAATCATTAAAACAAGATAATTTGAAATATGAATAATAACAGAATCAAAGACAATATGAATATCTGAGTGCTTCACAATTGAGAACAGATGGGTAGTTAATTGCTCAAATAAATATTTTCTGGACCTCTAAGATCCTTCTAATAAAGCTACTAAAACATCATGGGAAAATGTCCTTGGAAGGACAGCTAGGTACAGAGCACCAGGCCTGGAATCTGGAAGACATGGGTTCAAATCTAGCCTCAGATGCTTCCTCCTGAGTGACTCTATGACCCTAGACAAATCACTTAGCCCCATTTGCCTTATTTCTATTGCTCCTTGATACTTACTATCAATTCTAAGGCAGAATGTAACAGTTTGAAAAGAAAAGGAAAAGAAAACGTCCTTGATCAAATAAACATCAGATCTCAGAGGTAGAAGGGAGGCAAGTGTATATTAGAATGAAAGAGAGGAAAGCATCTTCATGTAAAATCTTGGGTCTAGAAAATTAACCATTGCTCTTTAAGCCTGAGACAGTGGGGAAAGAAAGAAGCTTCATGCGAGAATCCCTCAGGAAGGACACATTAGCTCAAGTCTTTGATGAGATAAGAAATGGAATAAGGGAAGCAGAGAAGAAAAAGTTCATGAAAAAGGTCAAGAAACTTGGGAGAAAAGAGTAGATCAGAGCTGGAAGGGAGAGCCTATCTATATCTATGCAAAATTTGCTACAAGTCTTTGTGCAAAAATTCCTTAACATGAGAAAAAAAAAACTTGCATCTTAAAAGTTAACAATGGATACAGGTTGGAGATGGAAATTATGCAGAGAGGAGAGAGGAACTTCAAGTGAAATCTCATGTTGTAGAATTAACTGCTAGTTTAAAGCTACACATCTGGGGATCAGGTGGAAATCTGCTATATGCAATGATCCTAAGAGAATTCCAGATCTTTAATAAAAAATAGAAGACAGTGTGTGTGTGTGTGTGTGTGTGTGTGTGTGTGTGTGTGTGTGTGTGGTGTCCCAAAAGTCTTAGTATATTTAAAAAGTTTAAATGACTTCAGAAGTATAAATGTCACAAACACACAAAAATCATTTGAAAGCTTAATTATTTACATTTCTTTTATGCTTATTTAATTTGGTGAATTAAAATTTTTCATTTTTACAAGACAGGCTACCCTGTTATTATCATCGCATGTCTCTAATGCTACTTTTTCATACTGGTCAATGGATAGAGGAGGTCCTCTTGCTTGACCAGTCTTCATCCCCGATCTATCTCCATTAGATTTTTTTCCCTTGTAGGGTCATGTCAGAACTGTTGTATATTGATCAAAACCTTATTCTCTGGATGATCTTAAGATTGGGATCACAAGTGTGATCCTTTCACTCATGGAGAAGCAGCTGATAGAAGCTTTTATAAAATTAAAAAAAAAAAACTCTCCATCACATAAGACTGTGATAATGCTGAATTTGTGAACAAGACCTATCAACATTTTGAGTAATTCACTTCAAATGTTTACATCTGAATATAGAAATTATATGGATATGTATGAATTTTGTAGCGCCTACATACTTCAACATTAATAATTGCATTAAAACCTCTGGGATACCCTGAACGTGTGTGTATAAACATATGAAAATGTGTTTCCTCTTCAGTTATATATATTATACACACACACACACACATATCCCTTAACTTCCACCTTAGAATCAATTCTGTGTATTGACTCCAAGGCAGAAGAGCATTAAGGGCTAGGCAATGGGGATTAAGTGACTTGCCCAGGGTCACACAGCCAGAAAGTGTCTGAGGTCAAATTTGAAACCAGGACCTCCTGTCTCTAGGCCTGGCTCTCAATTCACTGAGCCACCTAGTTGCCCCACACACAAATATATTTTTATACATATTTATATATATATATATTTATTTATGTACACATATAACTGAAAAGTCTATGGAGATATATATATATATATCATATATTTACATCTATATACATATATCTGAAGAGGAAAAGGAATGTGTGTGTGTGCATGTGTGTGGGTGTGTGTGTGTGTGCGCATGTAATTATTCATCCTTGGGGAGAATGAGAGAATGACCACAAACATCCATGTCTATAGACATCTCTATGTGTCTATGTACATTAACCTTGAAAAGGAAAAGGAAAGGCTGGCTTGAAATCAAGCCTCAGAGAGAAGTGTGGTGGGATCATAGAACCCTAACCCAGGCAGGGATCGCAAGACTTGTCTCCTTCTAGCCATGTGTACTTGGACAAGTCATATCCTTTTGAGTCATTTTCCTCAGGCATAAAATGGGGATAAAAATATTGCCTTTTTTCATGTGAGGTCCTTTCCTGTCATGTGAATTAAGTCATTCTCTGACTATAGATGTGTTGGCAAGTGTTTTAAGAATTCACCCAGTTTAGTAAGGATTGCAAGAAAGACCCAATTGTAAACTGTAAAGTGCCAAATAAATGTGGGCTGTCATCCTTGTTACTGCCTGCTATATGGAGTTTTCCAGAATTTGCCTAAAGGACAGTCTACTGGAGGAAGATAAAGAATATTGGTGGTATAAAATGAGAATCCTTCACTAAAGGATCCCTCATTGTGGTATGGGGAGGACTCAGATCTTTTCATCTTTGCTTTTTCATCTCTCATGTCTTTCACTTTTTCAATATTCATATGGCTATCACACCTCTAGCCTAGAATCTTCCAGATTACCTCTAATTGGGTTCCACATTTCAATTCTCTCCCTGCTCCAATCCATTTTTCATATAGCAACTAAAGTGATTTATCCTAATGTACAAATACTGACCTTATTACTACCCTACTCAATAAACTGCAGCGGCTCCCTATTATCGCTAGAATAAAATATCAACCCTCTGACTTTTAAAGAGCTTTACAATCTGACCTCAGTCTATCTTTTCAACCTTGTTATACCATATGCCCCCTTTTGGCATTTTATGATCCAGCCAGACAGTATTTTTTGCTATTTGTCAAAAACAATACTCCCTTCCTCTGCTGCTATGCATTCTCATTGATTATCCCTCAGATTTGGAATATCCTTTCACCTTATCTTCTCCTCTTAGAATCTCATTTTCTCACTGAGAGTTTAGCACAAGCTTGACATTCTACATATGCAACCTTTTCTGACCCTCCCCAACTGCAAGAGTTCCCCTTTTCCTCCCACCCAAAATTATCTTGTATTTTAATTTTGGTTGCATTTTTTGTATTCTGATATAAGTGCATTTCTCCCCTGCTAAGTATTCTCCTCGAGGTCATGGACTTAATGTTTTTCCTTTTATCCTGAAAGCTTAGCACAGTGCCTGGCACATAGTAGTTACTTAATAAATGCTTCTATTTTTTGATTGATGGGGTTCTTGAAGGTTATGACAGCAGAGCTTAAGCTTATTTCATTAGAAAGGCTTTGAATGTAAGCCTGGTGAGTAATGGTATATCTGGCATATCAGGTTGGGCACACAGTGATGAATTTTCAGTCACAGCATCTCTCTGTGACCATCTACAAAGTTACACTTGGGTTGTAATCTGTAGTGCAACAGGGTATATTTATAGATCAAAGTACAAAAGTGAATAAGAACACTTCACACATCAGATTTCTTCCTTATACCTCCTTTCAATCTCTGGTCTCAGCAGAAGAGGAGAATAAGGGCAAAATTCCCCAGAAATAAAAAAGACATATGTTAGAATCTCCATCTTAAGTCGTTGTGGCTAAGGTAAGCAGAAAAGAGTATTTGAGTCGGGAAAGTTTCACTACTTAGATGCCTTCAGAGATTTCAGACCCCGATGATCCATGTCCTACTGCCTCATCAATGCATTTAGCAATGTTTGAAAAAACAGATGACTAAGGACTTCAGGAAAGATGACCTGAACAGAGCCAGACCAGGTTAGTGCCCATGGATGCAGGCACCCAGAGAAAGAAGGGACATTTTCCTATTCTGTGAGTTAGGTCATTCCCTGACTATAAGAAGCAAAGGGAAATGTTTTAAGAACTCAAAGTACTAATTAGTACTAAACTACTAGGACTAAAATACTAATATAATAGTAAGTAAATTCTGTCAATATAGGAAGCAATGGAAAAGTGAAAAATAAATTAAAATGTATCACAAAGGAATATGAAATTAATAACTATGTTTTCAATGACATGCCACATAACTCTATCCTCTCAAAAAGTTTGAACAGCATGTAGTTTCCAACTTGCAGACAGGATGGGTTCCAAAAATGTTTCAGATGTGTGATAATTACAATATAGACTAAATTTTGTCGTGTCATACAGAAATATTAAGTTCCTCTACTTTAAGTAAATACAAACAAGCAAACATACTTTTAATCTTCTAAACATAGAGCCTTAAAAGCCTATTTAAAATGTCCAAGTTGCCACCAGTGAGGGCTCACCCAATTCTATGGCAGTGACATTGATCAAGGATCTACTACAGTAGAACAGAAATTGGGCTCAAGTAAGTTTTTGGTTGAGCAGCTGGGACAGAGGCTCTATTTAGGATAAAGTGATTTGAAATGAGGCTTTGAAGAGGTACAAAGGAGACTGTTTCAAAAGGAAACTGAGGCATGAAGGGTTCATTTACTCTTCTGTCTCTTCCTTCCCTCTGACAATGAACACAAAACAGAATGGGAAAAACAGTGTGTCTGGAAGGGTTGGAGAGATGGTTTTTTTTCCCTTCTCTCTTTCTTTTCCATTATCAAGGTAAAAAATTAGAAGAGTTTGTCTCTTCTACTGATACTCTTCTACTGATATTCATTTATTTAACCTTTCTGAACCTTTGTTTCTTCACCAGTAAAAGACAGAGAAAGAGGATCCTACTTGTATTACCTACCTCTCAGAATAATTACAAGGAACAAATGATTCAAAAGCATCTATTTCCAAAGTACAAATCTGACCAGACAACTTATGATTTCCCCCGAAAAGCCAAATTTCTTGAAGACAGGTATTGACTTTTTAATCACTGAACCAATCAACAAATATTTATTAATCGCCTGCTCTGTGCCAGACTTTGTCTTTGCATATCTAGTACCAAGAATGTGGATGCAGAATCCTGCTTGCCAATTGACTGGTTTATTCTATGACCAGGAGACTGATGATAAGAGGAAGGATAAGTCACTTTACCTATTATAATTAACTCCTCCCCACAAACAGAGTGGATCTTTGAGAACTTCCAGTCTTTACATCTCTGGCCTGGATCTCCAGGGAGATCTTTTGTCTTACTTGCATCTCTATCTCCCTACCAGCTCCTTGTTTGAGCCATGGAAGAAAACAAGAAGAAAAGAGTTTGGAGAGATTCCTAACTATAGAGCAACTCTAAAAGAAAGAGAAAGTCACAAAGTCACAAACAAAAGTTCATTGGGAAGAAGGCAGATAAACAGTGGAGCATTTGCTCTGTCTTGGTGCATCTGAAAGATAACATGACTGAGAAGATGCACAATATATAGAGTGTTTATTATAGACCTCTTTTAGCAACTCTAATTTCCTTGTTCACTCTGAGGAAGAGTAGGAGAGAAATAATCACGTTAATCTTCGGCTGCTTGCCTGGCTGACTGCTCCTCTGGTGCCTGACAGCGCCTCTTATTTCCTGACAAAGGAAACTGAAGAGCAGGGAGATTATGGGCCCTGTATCCTGATGTGGGTGAAACCCAGCTACAGCTACCAGAAGCAAATAAACTATCAAGGACAGATGCAAAAAAGACAAAAAGAAAAACAAACCTCTTCAGAAGACATGAAGGAAAGGTGATCTAAAATGAGATGGAAGAGCATTCAGAGTTAGGAGAAAGAAGGATCCTTCTACTTAGAACCATTTTTTTTTTAAGCTGAAAGAATTGTTTCCAATCCAGAGGTTGAACTATCAGAGGACATCGCTATCACGACAACTCTCAGAAATCACCTCCTAAGTTAGATTTATAATTCCACCTGAACTATGCAGTTTGTCTTTATTACTAAATTATGATTGTACAATATTCAATCAGAGGTAGGCCTGCCACTTAACTAGCTTCGTGCTAAAGGGAGCATAGGGTTTTGAGCATCATTGAGAAAGGGCATTTGAAATCAAGTAATCACAAAGGGAAAAATTTAGGTGATGTAAAAACAAACTGAGTGTGTTTTCATATATATATATATACATATATATATATGTACATGTAAATTTATTTTTTAAAAAGAAGTCATTTAGTATAATCTCAGAGCAATGCACAAGAGAATAATTTGATTTAAAAAAATCTTTTGGCTCTGCGGATCTCTTCTCCTCTAAGCCCCTGTGCCCTAAGTGATTAAAAAAAAAGTCACTAGAATAGGGATCCAGATTACTCTGTCTCTCTACCAGCACAAGCTCCAATCTCAAGCTCTCTCCTATATGTTCCTTCAGAGCCAAGATGTTCACTACTGTCATCTTTCATCACGTTTCCATTTTGGAAAGAGGAGATGAAGAAAAGAAATGAGAAGTGGCCAAACAATGATTCAGATGGGCAATCAACTTTTTTTCTTTTAACCCTTATCTCTGTCTTGGAATCCATACCATTTATTGGTTCCAAGGCAGAAGAGGTAAGGGCTAAGCAATGGAGGTTAAGTGATTTGTTCAGGTCATACTACTAGGAAGTATCTGTGGGCAGATTTGAACCTGGGACCTCCTTCCTGTAGGCCTGGCTTTATCCACTGAGCCATCTATCTGCCCCCCAATGGTTCTTCTAATTATGAACATCGTATAGGCTTTTCACAGAATAAGTGAAAAATTGTTATGATACTTTTATAGAGGGCAGGGAATGGGTTTAGGTCCAGATCTGTGATTTTATTGGTGAAGGGAACTTTTAGAGATGAGGAAATTCCTACCAGTGGATATTGAAAATTGTTTTACTGCTTATGATCTTAGAAAGTGCTGAAATAAGTAAGTTGCCCAAGGTCCCATAGCCAATCTGTGATGGAGACAGGACCTGTATTTAGCTTTTCCTGACAAACAGTTCATCTCTCTAACCCCTATACTGTGATGCCAAATAGCTAGCATGTGGTCAGTAACACTCCTGAGCCTGAGTCAGACTAAAATGTAATTAGAAAATATTTTGCAAAGTAAATGAATATATAATAGAGCACAGATAATGTGAATATGTGGTTTTCTAAGTCAATACATGACCCACATGGATTTTTACATTTATTTATTAGTGGCCCCCATTTCTTTATAAGTTTGACACCACTGACCTGGAGGTTAAATTACTTGCCCAGGTTCAAACAAACAGGATGTGTCAGAGGAAGACTTTGATGAACCAAGAGAAATAGGACATTAATACAAATCAGGTATTCTAGCATTATGTCATGCATTATGACAAGGTCTATTGATTGTTGATTTTTCTTTCAGAATTTGGAGGGTAAAAGGATATGACAAGGTAGAAAGCATGGCCCCCGATTTGTAATTGCTATAATCAGCATCTTCCTACACAATACACTCATATTCTTACAGCAAAAAGATAAGAGATTCTTCTGTGAATAAAGTTGGGGTATTTACTTAGCATGATATTCTAACTTTCTCAATGTGGAATAACAGACACGAGTTTTTTGCAGTTTTGTTTTTATATATGTTTGCAGTTCTGATTTAATACATGTGTTATATATGTAAGTGCTAAATTTCTGGGGCTTGGCATATCCTCCTATGCCACTACTACCCTATAGGAAGGATAAGACAATTAACAGCTGAATTCTATTTTTAAACGCTGTTTAGTCATGTCCAACTCTTCATTGGGGGTTTTCTTGGCAAAGATACTGGAATGGTTGCCATTTTCTTCTCCAGATCTTCTTACAGATGAGGAAACTGAGGCAAACAGGGTTAAGTGACTTACCCAAGGTTACACAGCTAGTGTCTGAAGGCAGATTGATTTGAACTCAGAAGATGAGTCTTCCTGATTCCTGCCTTTTAAAAGTTATCTGCCTAGGAAATTAAGACATAGCTAAATTCTGAAGTCAATTCTACATGCACTTGTTTTTTGTTTCTTTATCAAAGATCCAATATTAACATGCCTATGCCATATACATATAATACCCTTCCCTTTTATCTTGGAATCAATACTACGTATACTATGTATTGGTTCCAAAGCAGAAGAATGATGAGGGCTAGGCAATGGAAGTTAAGTGATTTGTCCAGGGACACACAGCTAGGAAATGTCTGAGGCCAGATTTGAACCCAGGATCTCCTGAGGTTTGACTAATCTCTATCCATTGAGCCACCTAGTTGTCCCATACCTTATCTTCTAAATATAATTCATTTCTCTGAGACCTGGGTTTTAATTCTAGTTCTTCCACTAACCACTGTAAGCAAATCCCTTAATAGCCTGGGATGATTTCTTTATCTGGAATGGGAAAGGGTTGGTAGGCTGTTAGGGAGCACAACTGATGGAATGTGAAACTTGAGGTCAAGAAGTTCTGAGTATGAGTTCAGGGTGTCCCTGAGCAAGCCATTATGCTGCGCAGGCTCATAATTCTCATTTGGAAAATGAGGATAACAGAGCACTTATTTCCTAAGATTGTTGGTTATATCAAGGGGAGAAATAATGTAAAGCTCTTCACAAACCTTATTGTGCTATGAAAATAATAGCCCTCATTATTACTGGATGACCTCAAAAGTTTACTTTTAGCTTTAAAACTTGGGTTGTTCTTGTTGTTGTCGAACTTTTCCTCTGAAGTGCTTATCTTTTACAACTCACAACTCCTCAAGGTGGCACGAGTTCTGAGGTTTGGGGAAGCAAAGCTAACCTGAGCCCCTTTGAGCCCCTCCTACCCAGAATATGGTTCTTTGCCCAGTCAAGTCCCTTCAAGAGATTCTATTCCAGCCATGAAAGGTGAGCACTCTTTGCCAGACATCTACTGAAGATGAGGAGTCTCGATTCTGTTTGTCAGCCAAGTGCTATAATCCACTAAAAAATGCTATTTAAAAAAAAAAAAAAACAAAAAACAACCATACCACATTAATTATCAACAAAAGAAAAAGTTCTCTCCTTAAAAGTCTTGTTAGGACAGAAGCCTATCCGGATATAGTGCAGCCAAAATAACTATTTTACTAGATTCAAGAAATAAAAAAATACCTATACCACACCAATAGCTGAATAGCTCTTTCTGCCTGGTTTATCCAGATGGTTTTGGAACTCAAGATTGCTAAGATAAGGCTTTCAAGGCCCTTGCTGGGCCAGGCCGAGAAGAGAATTTCAGAGGTTTCCAGATTTTCATAGGAAGTCCCAAGCTTCTAATTTCTGGATCTATAAACCCTGAGCTCCTGAGCATTCCCAACCCGGCCTTTTTGATTTCCCCAAGTGACGCCATCTCCTAACCCTCTAAATCTGCTTTCAGTAACATATAATAAATTCACTTATGCTAACGAGTAAATGGCAAATCTACCAAATTAAATTGCTGAATGTATTATCTCTTCTAAGGATATGTGCATTTTAATAGGCCTTAAGCCAAAGGATTAAATATTTAATTATGGAATATTTTAAGTTTTATGAAACTGGGATGGGGAGGTTTGGAGAAAAGTAAGATAGCCTTGAGAGCCATTGGTACATGATGCTGTCTGTATTTCAGCCATCTTTCTCTCCCCATGCCTACTGGAAACTTGGACTCTGCCTCTCTGGTAGACAAATCTTCATATTATTTTGCCCAGGACCAGGCCTATGGCTCACCTACCACTTATTTCAAAACTGAATCATCACTTAGATTCACTTTCCTTTGCTCAATTTTATTTTTTATTTTTTATGTCTTTATTTTATTTTAATACCAAATTTCCACATAAGTTTTCCAGAGTTACTTGGTTCATGTTGTCTTCCCCTCTTCTTTTTTTTTCCTCCCCCCCCCCCTCCCAGAGCTGACAAGCAATTCCACTGGGTTATACATGTACTATCTCTCAAAACCTATTTCCGTGTTATTCATCTTTGTAATAGGGTGATCTTTTAAAACCCAAACCCCAAACCCTATACCCACAGAAGCAAGTGATAAATCATATGTTTTCATCTGCATTTCTACTTCTACAGTTCCTTTGTTCCATTTTATATGGCATCCTTCTTCTTTAGACTGTAAACTCCTTGAGGCCAGGGCCTGCCTTGCATTTCTATCCCCAGGACTTAGTATAAATAGAGCTCAATTAATGCTTTAGTATTCATTCATGAAATCAAGGCATTATAACAGCTTTGGATCTGTATAGAAAAGTGTTTTTAGGAACAGCACAGTTACATCAATGCATGCCAATAATAATGAGAAGAAAAAGGCCCAAGTGAAATTTTATTTCTATTTGGCCACTGAAAAACATCACCATCACCCAAACCACTTTCTTCATTTCGCCTCTCTAGGGCTGTTTGGCCATTAGAATTTGGCATGGTATCTTATGTTATGGTGCTCTTCTGAGAGGGAACCCATTCTGGTTTTGAAAAATGAAAGAGTAAAACCCTCTAACAGACAGAAGACAAAAGTACTTTTCCTGGTTTTTCTTATCTCTAAAAAACTGAACCAAGATTCCTAGAACTTTGGGGCAAAGGCTCCAGATTACAGACTCCCCAACTCACCTCTCCTTTACAACTTAGTGCAAAAGCATTTTGTGAAGGAGTTTACAAGCATCACCAGAATACTGTGAGAATTTATTTTTTTACATACTTCATTCATTCCTGTATATTAGGAAGAATTACTATATATTTCTATGTCTGGAATTTGAGTCAGAGTTATCATCTTGTCTGCTACTTTGGGCATTTTCCTTCTCCTTGGGAATCTCAAAACAGTCTTTTTTTTTTAAACAAAATTTGGTTAATAAGATGAAGGGTTACAGCCTACATGACTCATCTACCTGTGAGGATGGGGAAAGGTGGATAGGTTGATGGTCACCTCCTAATTAGCTATCACCAATTAAAGATGTCTTGGGATGTTCAAGGGAGGGGCTGAATAATGAGATCCTAAAAATCTATTTATTAAGCTGTATTGGTCATCCCTGGTCATGAGAGACAACCAAGGAGACCTATATCATTTTATTGGTTATGATGCTGGCTTAACCAATAAACCTTGTATAATCAATAAGCTTATATATTTACTCCCAAATCAGTCTCTCAAGATAATTTTAATTGTAACAATACCAAAGAGGTTCATGACACACCCCCCAAAAGGTAAGCATCTCTTAATCAGAAGATCTGAGTTCAAATCCCAGCTCTGCCTCTTACCACCTGTGTGACTTTAGGCAAACTACTTAACCTCACTGGGAATCCCTTTCCTCATCTGTCAAATGGGCAGGTTGGCTAGATGGCCTTGAAGGTCCCTTCCTGCTCTGAGTCTATGAGCCTATTTTGTAGAATTTTTAACTAGCAAATGTTTTCTTTCATCTACTAGATTACAAATTCCTTGAACGCAGGAAGCATACCCTGTGTATAGCTCAATATTTGGTAATAAATGTATATAGTCTGTATTTAATCAGTGTTTGTTCAATTACATTGGGTTCAGAAAGCATTGTTTAACTTTGTGATACCCCTCAGATTGTTTTATTATTTTTTAATCCCTTGCCTTCTGTCTTAGAATCTTCTTACAGAGATAAGCAGGAAGGCCTAGGCAATGAGGGGTAAATGACTTGCCCAGAGTCATACAGCTAGGAAGTTTCTGAGATCACATTTGAACCCAGGTCCTCTCAATTCCAGACCTGGCTCTCTATCTACCATGCTCCCTAGTTGTCCCCAAATCCCTCAGATTGTAAGATACTAGAAAGCAGGAACTGGGCCTATTTCGTTTGCTTCACCCAACACACAGCAGATGGATCCTTAATGAATGAATCTTGATTTGTTGGTGGAGAGATGGAAGGATCAGCTATCACTTTCCAAATCTAATTAGCCACTAAGCCCTGGCCTTTGCAGGCTCTAATGATCTGAATGGAAACCACTTGGGGAAAGGAATGAATGACAGCTTCCTTCAGCCTCCAGCTCATTTCCTACCATGATGTCTGTCCCTCCTTAGTGGAAATCAACAAAGTAGTAACCACCTGGGAGAGGGAAACTGCAAAGGCACCAATTGGAAATTTGGAAGGATTTAGAAAAATAATAACATTTCTATAGCCTTTTAAGATTGACAAAGCACTTTGCTCACAATAATCCTGTCAGGCAGGCAGCATGAGGCTTATAATCTCCACTTTTTAGATTGGGACGCTGAGGTTCAGAGTTGTTTAGCTTGCTTGGAGTTACACAGAGAGAGATCAATCAATAGGCATTCATCAGGCACCTATTATGTGCTTAAGTAGAACGAATGGAACAATCCCTACTCACAAGGAGCTTACGTTATAAAAAGGAGTATTGCAATGAGATCTTCAGCTAGGTCTCCTGGCTCCCTTCAAAATTCATTCTCAAATTCATTGCGATCTTCAGTATTTTGATCCCTTCTTGTTCATCACCTCTTATCTGACTACATTTCAGCAAGGAACTGTCTTTCACCCTTGATTCCCTTACCCTCTTTTGCTATTCCAGCCTGCCAGTCCTGAGCCATGGATGATAGCCAGTATATGTCTTCCACCCTCCCACTCAGAGCTACTATAGAAAATCTGGCCCAGGGTCAATACAAAGTCATGCAACTCAGCTTCAGCTGGACTCTCCCTACTTCTTAGATACTCTTTATTAAATTATGATTGAATCTTCACTATTGCAGTTATTTCTAATCCCAAATGCCACTCTTACTCTACTCTTGTCTGAGAAAACCACTTCGTCCTATACTAAAAAGACTGAGCTTATCTCTGTGAAGTTCCTCATCCTCCAAATATGAAAAAGTTCATATTTTTTCACCCCTACTTTCTTTTCTTCCCTCATATCTCAAAAGTCAAGGTGGCCCTCATCATCATCCAGATTGAACGCCTTTATCTCTTCCTCTCTACTATCATTTCTTACCCCAATGTTTGCAAACATTTTGGGGAACAGTATGGGAAAAGGCAGGAGGGATGCCAGACTTTAAAAACCAGACCCAGACCCAGAAGCTGAAGCACACTTCATAGGCAGCAGAGATTCCCTGCAAGTTTGTGAAGACTGACATGATCAGATAGTCAACATGGATTTCTGTATAACTCAGTTTGCCTTTACTTTTGAGAAACCCCAGGACTAAGCACACTTATTTTGATTTGAATGTTAAGTACCTTTTTTGTTTTGGAGGCTTCTCTATTGGATAAAAGTTTCCTCTCTGGAAGCCCAGCTCCTAAGTTTGACCCTTGTCTTTAATTTTTTTGCAGCTGACCATTCTCTGATGCTGAATGTTAGAAGGTCTACACACTTGTTAGTGGTTGGTCTTTGTAAGCTTCCCAAAAGGGTATAAGAGACTTTCAGGCTCAGTATCTCTTCAGAGTTGACATCTAGCATGGTGTCTTCTCCCAGGCATACAGTTTCCAGAGTCTTTGTTTGGCTCTTTATGACTCTGTGTGGTGACCAGATTAATGAGCCTCTCTTTTTCTCGATTAAAGAGTGGGTTTTCTAAGTACTTGGAAGTTCTGTATTTATTCTCAAGTTAACAAGATCTATGCAAAAGCAATGAAAGTCTCAGTTAGGTGATTGACTTGGGGGGGGGAAGAGTTAAAGAGACAAGTTATGGAGATTGGGCGGATATTTATGGGACCTCAGACTGTGTGAAGCCATGGGAAATGAGTACAGGGGATGAGTGCAAGTGATAATTTGGAGGAAAAATTGAGAGAACTTGGTAACCAATTAGGAATGAGGTGAGGAAGAGAAAAGGGTCAAATATAACTTCAAGGTTTTAAACATGAGAGATCAGAAGAAAACAGTGAAGTCAGAAACACTGAGGGATAAATTGATTCATTTTAGACACAGTGAATCTGATATGTTTTTGGAACAACCAGGTAAAACAATCCTGTAAGTAGTTCAACTTGAGGGTCTGGAACTAGGAAAAGAAAACAGAGCCCAAGAGCTAATCTGCATTGGGGTTACAACTGAAGCCATGAGAGTAAATGAAAATTGCCAAGGAAGAGAATGTAAAAACAGAAAGGAGTAGAACACACACCAATAAAGGACTAGAAAGAGAAGGAAAAGCAGCAAATAAGTCAAGAGAAGGGGTAGAGAGAAAGGTAGCTGAATACCTGGTATTTTCCCTATAAGCTCTCATGTCCAATTACCTCTACTGGAAGTCAGAAACCATGGCAACTGTTTGACTCAAAAGTTATGATTTCTTCTAGCTATACTAAAAGCTTGACTTACTGGTAAAGTGATTGACATAAAAACAGTGGGGGAGAAATCAAAACCAATGATGGGTTTTATGATTTAATAAGACTAGATTCAGTCCTTATTTCAATGATTCAGGAAGCCCATTTGGGTCTCCAAGGGGGACAGATATAGAATATTTTGTGTCTGAAAGGAAAAAAAGAGGGAGGAACAAAGTCTTTTAGGTCACCAACCAGGTATGTCAACTGTGAAAGTCTAATAATCAACAGAGAGTATGATGGTTTGTTCTAAGCATACATTGATATCTGTAGTCTTTTGCTGAGGACTCCTAATGCATTTGTAAGTGACTAGCCAATAAAGATGCTGAGTTCTTAGACTCACTCATTCCAATTGTTGACTTCCATAATGGCCAGAGTGCTGAAAATCAGGGCCATAATTTCCCTTTTATACCTTTAAGTTCTTCTGATACACCACACAGGCTTTCATACAACAAACAGCTTAGCATCATAGATATATTTCTCATAAAATATTTGCTTATGGAAAGGACAGTGGAAAACAGTTTTATCAATGAATCAATAGGCATTTATTAAACTCCTACTATGCAGCAGCCACTGTTAAGCAGTAGAAATAAAAATACCTAAGTGAGACAGTTCCTACCTTCATGGAGATTATATTCTACTATGGAAATATAATGCATTAAGGAAAATGAAATCCAAGGAAGAAATTTTTGGTCTAATCATTCACTGGGACTGTGAGTGAAATCAAAAAGGAGATTACCATGCCCTTTCTTTAGCAATGGTAATGATGAGTTGATAATTGTTCGTAGAACAAAAGGGAAAAGAGGAAAGCAAGTTGGAATTGGGGAGGTGGAGGTGGGAAGGGAAAAGGAGGATGCCAAATAGTGGTGTTTAGTGAGGCTGTGGGGGAAATGGCTGGAGAGTGGATAATAAAGTTAAACATGGATGGATCTGTCATGAAATAGTGTTCCAGAAGAGATTGTCTGATACCACTCAGAAGTCCATGCTATTCTTATACCTGTTTACAGTTGAGGAAACTGAATAGCAGAGAAGTTAAGTGACCTGCCTAAGGTCACACAGATACGCACAGATAGCATTGGGGCTGGTTTTGAACTCAAGTCTTCCTTAGTCTAGGGCCCAAAGCTCTATCTATTGTGCCATCTGATACCTCCAGAATACCAAATAATTATATTATTGCAAAGCTATAATAAGCTTTTAACTTCCCTGTGCCTGTTCCTTTGTTTCTGGGCTAGATGAATAACTTCCCAAGATTTCTATGATTGTCTGACTTCTACCTCCTTTTCTTATTTTCATTTTTCAATTATGCCTGACTCTTCATGACCACATTTGAGATTTTCTTGGCAAAGATACTAGAGTGATTTGCCATTTCCTTCCCCAGTTCATTTTACAGATGCGGAAACTGAGGTAAACAGAGTTAAGTGACTTGCCCAAGATCACACAGGTAGTGTCTGAGGTCAGATTTGAACTGAGGAAAATGAGTCTTCCTGACTCCAGACCTAGCACTCTATCCACTGGGTTACCCTTTTAACCACTATTCTAGTTCTCAGCTCTCATCATCTACTACAATCTTACATTGATTCTCCCAATTCAGTCCTCCCATAACTTACAGATACACATGTCACCTTCACTAATAAATTCTGTTTAGGGTTCTGTCATACCTTTTGTTTTAAATAAAATAAGCAATCTTAAAAAACTTATGGTAAAGACCACATATTGTCTTCCCTTTCATCTCCCCTGGTTTCTTACGTGGTGTACTGAACAAAAGTACCTAATATTTGAGTGAATAAATGAATTTCACCAGGGTGCCTCATGCCTGTAGATGCCACAGTTCACTTGGTTATGTCATAATGAGAACAGAAAGAAGAGGGAAACTTCCATCTTCCCCTTGCAGGTCATTTGGTCCAGTTGTTATTTAAGAGAGTGTATTATGTGCTTTTCTTCTTCCATGTTAGTTTTACCTTCTATAAAATTCGCACTATCCATCCTCTCATCTTGTACTTAGTAGGCAATCAATAAATTTTTACTTAATGAATAAATGAATTAGCAAACTGAGGCTGGAAATTCTACCTCTTAGTATGTTAGGAAAGGTGAGGTTACAGAAAAAAGAATAAATGCCAGATATCCCAATCTTTGAGCAAGTCTGTGATATCACTGATGTGGCTATTCCCTCAAGTGATGCAGATTGTAACCCAAACATACCCACATCTATGATGCATTATTTTCTATGCCCTTCCACAAGTTGGCAAAAGGAGTCCACACAATGCTTTAGGAGGCTTCCTTGAATTCTTTTGATAGCGTAAGGATACCAGTGAAGCAATGTGGACTGACTACCTGGGTTTTTTACTCATCTTTTTCTGTCTTACATTTTGTGATGATATCTTTGAGAAAGCTTCTCTTCTGTACTCCCTTGCTTGTAATGGGATTCCAATTCCTAAACTCGATCCACTACATCACCTACCTTATGTGATAGAGAACAAAGAGGCAGAGACATTAAGTTCATTTTTCATCTGCTGCTTTGTCTAGTTTCAACTCCACAAAACAAGATGCCCCTCCCAGGATAAGCTCATCCATTCTGTTCCCACCACCATGTGGTTAACTCAAACTTTGATTGACATCTGTCCCTCAGACTCCTATCCCTTCTATTTGAAGGTTTCCTCCCAATGCCTTTCTTTCTAGAGAGGAAAACCTGTACTCTCAGCTCAACTCCACTTTGCATCTGCTGTTTGGCCTGGTTTCACCTTGATTAACAAAATATTCCTGCAACTGGTGTCCTCCATTCCCTGTTTCTCCTTTAGATTGCAAACTCCTTGAGGGCAAAGACTGTCTTTCTTTTATATCTCCAGCTTTTACCACAATGCCTGACACATATTAGGCACTTAATAAATGTTCATTGGATTGGAGTATCTGAAGAGCTTACAAAGACACTCAAAATAAATGAACCTAGACTTTGATGCTTAGTGATATCAATGTAAAAGTAAGCCCCCAAAAAAGAATGACAAAAAATGTCTTGGAAAATGTGTTGGAGAAGCTAAGACTAAGGAAGGCCAAAGACATGTGGACTTCAAAGAAACCTCATGTCTAGATATAAAATGAATACTTTCTTTAAGAAAAAAATCAGAAGGTTCTAGAAGTGGTAAACACCAAATGACACCACAAAAATGAAATGGATTATATTTTAGCAGAACAAAGATACATGAAAAAGTACTTTAATAAGATTATTGATGTTATGAAACAAAATTAATGGTTTAGAATGACACATCTTTCATGTCAGGATGATTTTTATTTTGAAAAGAATAGGATCTGTATGAATAGAAAATAACATTGTTTGACACTAGCATTTATTTTTCATATTGCTACCTTTTCCTATTGCCTACTTAATGTTTTTCTGGCTGATGAGTCAGACATAAAAGCTTAGGTGATTGAAAATAACAGCCCCTATTTCAATAACTAAAAAAAGTGGGAGCAATAATGTTCTTTAGACTTCAAAATAACTCATTTCCCAATGGTGACAAAAATCACTCTTTTAGAAGTAAAAAATATAAATTGCACAGGTTTCTTCATCAGTCAAATGCCACCACACTCTTATGTGTATAATATAGTGTTTCATTTTTCCCCCCAAAGTTAGGGCAAATTAATAATTTGTAGGAACTCACATTTATGTAACTCTTTACAATTTGAATAAAGTGGCTCAACATTGTACATAGGAGGCATTCTTTTTTCTGTCTTTAATAAGCTGGACTTAAAGACAAGAGGTAAGTATTCTAGAAAGTTCTGAGAAATAATCACAATATTAGTAGCTCACCTTTATAAAGTGCTTTACGGTTTACAATGCATTGTCTTTACAACATACCTTGCAGGGAGGTAGTGCATGCATTATGATTCCCATCTTATTGATGAGGAAAATTAAGGCTTTGAGAAGTTAATGGTCATGAGACAGGGTTGTGTGGTAGAAAGAAGGAAGGATTCAAATTTGGAGACATTCAAATACTAATCATGCCTCTGACAGGAACTAGCTCTGTGACTCCTGTGCAACTCATTAATTGCCCTGAATCTACATTTTCTCGAGGTTCTGTGAAATGGGTAGAATAATATAGTTTATATATTGTAATACAACGCTATCAGTAGTACTAGTTTACTTCACAGGAATATTGTGAATACAATGTAAATTGCTTTTCTTTTTAACCCAGAGCAATAAATATCAACTATTATTAATAGACCATTGCTACGAAGTGGCAGCATGGTGACTTGAATGCCGGTACAAAAGATGTATTACTTTATGAATATGAATACTCTCTCCTTTGATGAGGATTATTTCCAAAACACTTCTATGCCCAGGTAGGAAAGAAACAAAAACAAGCATTTATTGAGTGCCTCTATATGCCTAGCACTCTACTAAGCCCTTTACAGATAATCTCTCACAGGATCCTGGCAGGTAGGTGCTACTATTACCACCATTTTTCTCTTGAGAAAACTAAGGCAGAGAGAGGCTAAGTGACTTGCCCAGGTTCAAACGATTTTAAGTAAGTGTGTGAAGCCAAATCTGAACTCGGATCTTCTTTATTCCAAGTCCAGTGCTCACTCCTCTGGACAGGCTAGATACCTCTAGACCCATGGTAGATGATTATGTATCTATAGCTAGAAGCCACCTTATTCCATTCTGTTATTCTATTAATAAGGAACCTTGGGCAGCTAGTAGCACAGTGAATACCTGGAATCTGAAAGATCTAAGGTCAAATCTAGCCTCAGATACTTCCTAGCTGTATGACTCTAGGCAAGTCATTTTAAAGCTTTTTGCCTCAGTTTCCTCATCTGTAAAATGAATTAGAGAAGGAAATGACAAAACCATTCTAGTATCTGCCAAGAAAATCCCAAATGGGGCCACCAAGACTCCGATACAATTGAAACTGTTGTTTCAATAACAACAAACTTGGAGGCACACAAAACTTGAATTTGCCCAATGCCACATAAATGCTTGATATGGGAGTTGATCTGAGTTCATCAGATTCTGGCTCTTGTCCCCACATCCCTACTATCTCCCTGGTGACCAGACTTCTGATGATCCCCTTCTTTGAATTTGGTTGAACTGGTCCTCAGAAGAGAATCCATTGGCAGACCCATATTTAACACCCTTTCAATTTGATGGGTCCTGAAAATGTTGGTATTCTGCTGCCCCGAATGAACATAAATAGCACTCAGCAGAATCACCATAATGGTTATTCTGCACATCAGAATTCTTTTTCAATTAGTAATACAGTTCCAATGCTCTTCTACCCATTTGTGTCTGAGAAAATGGATATGCCCCAGTTCATCCTGGCAATTGACATCTTTACTGGGAGGTGACTGAGTTTCAATAAGCCTTGTGTTCTAGTGACAAAACAGGGATAATTACTGAGGGGAAAAAGCCATCCAAAGGTTATGTTGACTTTGTCACAAACTACACTTACTTAGCATCCAGGTGTGAATGCCCTCGCAGCAAGTACATTATGCCAAGACCAATTTTTTTTAATCCTTTTAAAGGGTGAGGCTTGACCTCAATTTGCTTATTTCACAGAAGCAGAGTAGATAGGTAGGAATGAACTTCACCTTATTCCTTCTGGAAACCACAGTGGGAATCTCCTGAATACTGATGAATATAATTTTATTTATTTTGGGGAAAAAAATCCAAATTTTAATTTAAGTCTTTTTTAGGAGAGGCAGGATGAAATTGGGAGAACAGTAATGAACAAGGAGTTCGAATGTCATGGCCTTGAAAAACCACTTTACTTTTTTTAGTGTTAGTTTCCACGTTCATAAAATAATAGGGTTGTGGTAAATTAAGCATTTACAAAATTTGAACGTGCTACACACATAAACGTGAATTATCACTTTACAGGGAGTCTAGGGGGAGTAGTCAATAGAGTACTAAGACTGGAGTCAGGAAGGCTCATCTCCTGGAGTTCTAATCTGGTCTCTAACACTTACTAACCATGGGGCCCCAGGCAAGTCACTTAACCCTGTTTGCCTTCAGTTCCTATAAAAAAGAACTGGAGGAGTAAATGGCAAACCATGCCAGTATCTTTGCCAAGAAAGCCCTAAACAGGATCATGAAGAGTCTGACACCAATAAACAATGACTAAACGACAATACTTTGCTGTAAAGATGGAATACCTCATAAGGCCAAGTTTACAACAAAGAGAGAAAGCACTGGGTAAGGAGTCAGAAGATTTGAATTCTGCCACTATGGAAACTTTATGACTATGAATGAGGAATCTAACCTATTTTCCCATCTGTAAAATGGGGAGTACATTATAGCACTTCATCACAGATAAAGGAGAAATGGTTCTTAAAAATAAATAAAACAAACAACAATAAAGCGAGAAAAGATTGGATTGAATCCTAAGAGTTGCTGTGCTAATGTTTAACCCCATTGTGAGGGTAATTAAGAAACTGATTCTTGGGATATCTTGTGAAGGAGAAGAAAAAATCCCAGGCCTTTTTATTACACTAATCCTCCCTAAAAGGAGGGCAATGGAGAAAACACCAACAACTTCTGACCTATATGCCTACTTTCCCATTTTATGTGAAAATGTTCATGAGAAAAATCTCCACATACAAAGAAAACACCCTTGGTGATGGTTCTAGATAAGAATAGGCAGGTTTCTGCAACTCTTGGGCCACAAGTGATCAGATCTTTATGCAAACTTGATTGTAAGATGTAAAGAACACATGGTCACACTGTTATTTATCGTTTGTTACCCGTACTCTGCCCCCCCCCAAAAAAAAAGAACATAACTTGGTGGGAAAAAAGACACCTTAAGTCCTCTCCTCCAACAAGGTCAAAATGATTTAGAATTATCTGAAAGACATAATGATACAGATAACCTTGTTCCAAAATTATATGATTATTAATATCAATCAAGGCTTAAGACAGGCAGATGTTGGCTCACCAGCAGCTCTGGCAGCTGTCACAGAGGAGATCAATCAACCAACATTTATTAAGCATCTACTATGAGCCAGTAGTTGTAATTGGTGCTAGGGATAAAAATACAAAGAATTAAATAATCTTTGCTCTCAAGGAGTTTATGTTCTAATGGGAGAACACACAAGTACTTATGCAACTATCTTCAGAATAATAAAGGGAGTAAATCCAAAGAAATTAAATACAATATAATATGAAGAAAACACATTAGTAGTTGGGAGAACCAGGAGAGGCTTCATGTAGAACAGGAGTCTTAATCACAGAGAGAAGCAGGGGCCATTAAATTGTACATAAGGATCCCTGAAGGTAGAGCACTGACATATAAAACCACATATTAACAGCATCTTTGTTTATCGTATTTTTAATACCTTTTTAAAATAGTTCTCAAAAACATTTTAATGTGGTTCAAGTTGTCCTTGGGAGGATTGTGCATGCAGGCTGCATGTTGTGATATACAAGGTGCCGCTTAAACCATATCTTGAAGGAAGAGAAAGATTCTATCAGGAGAAGTGAATGAATTTGAGGCCTGAAGGATAGCCAGCCACAAAAGTACTAATAGGAGAGATGTAGAATCATATATGAGGAACAGAAAGAAAATTAGTTCAGATGCAACCTTGAGTCCAAGTCAAAGACAAATTTCCTAAAGATGATGAGGTCCTCCAGATGCTCTTATTTGCAGATGAAATTGTGCTGATTGGTTGGGATGTTTCAGAGAATCTTCAGTGAGATCCATGACCCAACCAACCACACAGGAAAAATCAATGGATCAAGAATGCCTCTTGGAGGGGCAGCTAAGTGGCTCAGCAGATAGAGAGTGAGGCTCAGAGAAGGGAGGTCCCAAGTTTAAATGTGGTCACTTCTTAGATGTGTGACCCTGAGTAAGACAACAAACCTCCACTGCGTATCCCTTACTGCTCTTCTGCTTTGGAACCAATACTTTATATCAATGCTAAAGTAAAGGTTTTTTTTAGGAAAAAAAGAATGCATCTTGTCCAGATCCTGTCACAGTTAGGTACACAACCTATGGAGTTCATTCATAACCATATTTATCTGGGAAAGATGCTGTTAAAAGACAAAGGGTTGGGAACAGAATTGAACACGAGGAAGAAAGAAGGCTCGACTTGTCTTTGGGAAAGTGAAAAGAATTCTTGAGGATCCCAAGCATCTCCTTGAAACAAAAGCCCATTTTTGTAATACCAACATTCTTGTGGTGTTTTATGGCTATGAATCATAAAAAAGAATCATTCATTTTTTGAGGAGAAAAATGAGGAGCACCAGAGCTTCTTCCCCTCTTCAATCAGTCCTCCTCACAGCTGCCAAATTGATGTTCCTACAATACAGGTTTCCCATGTCTCTCCCTGCTCTTGAAGTTCCCAATGTTCCCAAGGCCTGGGGGATAAAATACAAACATTTCTGCAGCACACTTTAAATCCTTTACAATCCAGCTCTTAACAACTTTTCTGGGCTTATTATACATCACTCCCCAGTACTCATTCCACAGTCCAGGCAACTTTGCTGTCCTTGGTATATGAAATTAAATTTCCATTTGACTTTTCATAGTCTGTTTTTCATGCCTGGAATGAATTCCCTCCTCATCCTCACATTGTAGATCTCAATTTCTATAATGAATGAATGAATGAATGAATGCACACTGCTTGAAATACACATGTAAAAATATGAGACAGTCCCTGACTTAAAGGAGTTTATATCCTAATAAAAGAAGGCATATGGAATGCTAACCAGGGAAAGGAGTTTTGTTCTTGGCTAAGGGATGATAAGATAAAAGGCCTATTTGATTATTGCTGCCATGATTCATTCCATAGTGTCTGGCTTGTGGTTTCTATTATCCTTATTTTAAGAATATGTTGGCCTCCTTGAATTTTGTAACTACAAGTGCTCTTTTTCCTCTGGGAAATATAAATGAATTGCTATTGCTTGCTATAGTACATATACATATGTATATATTTCTCTCTCTATATATATATTTCCACATATATATATATATATACATATCTTCACATTTATGTATCACTTTATTCATAATTAAGGCCTTGTTAAGATCTTTGCCCTCTGGAAATATATCTCTGCCTGCCCCCTTATATAATCAGTTAGCATTTCATATTTAAAATCTCAAGGTAAAAAAAGTTGTAAGCACCACCTGCCAGAAACCTTTCATCTTCTCTGAAGAGAAGAGCCCAAAGGCCAAAATTCTGAAACTGGCTTAGAACTGTCTAGTATACTGGTTCCCTGTGTAGTGTGTTTTTTTTAAACCCTATCTTCTGTCTTAGAATAAACACCAAGTTTTAGTCCCAAGGCAGAAAAGCAGTAAGGGCCATGCAATTGGGGTTAAGTGATCTGTCCAGAGTCACACAGCTTGGAAGTGTTGGAGGTCATATTTGAACCCAGGATCTCTCAATATCTAGACCTGGCTCTTTATCTACTAAGCCACCTTGCTGTCCCTCCCTAGGTAGTTTTAACTGCTCATTGCTTTCTTTTGTTTTTTGCCCCCAAAAGAAGCTGAAAAAAACTCCCATTATTTTTCCCAATTATAATTTTCATAGATAAATATCTATCTAGACCCAAAAAGCCCCATAGCACTTGGGATGATAAGTAAAATTGTTTTTATGCTCCTTGTTAGCTGATTTTAAGTAAATGGAGAAAGATGATCTCATATTCTCCGGATTCTCAACCAATTATTATATTTAAAGATCCCAATGCATTGATTTAGAAGTGGCATTAATAAACCTTGATCCCCATCAATTACCATCCACCCTCATCCCACTTTCTTCACAAAAAAAGTGTCTAGAACAAATAGTAGAGATGGTTCTTTTCCTATACAAAAGGGAAAGCTAGCAAACCACATTGAGAAACCTGTGATATTATTACTCCCATTTGGCTACAGATTTAGAGGACCCTAGAATCCTCGGTCTACTTCCAACAAGCTATAAAGAATATCATTTAATAATCTTCTTTGGATCTATGATTCTTGGGTGTAAGCATTCTTCCTTTCTCCCTTCCAGTGCAGACTCTGGGATACAACATAATTACTCATTTAGAGAGGAATTTGCTACCAAATATATGAAATGGAATGGGTAGGTAAAATTAATCATCTCCTTATTTTAAAAGTCATTGAACTCATACAAGGGCCATTGTTCCCATCATTGTTTTGGGTGGCCCTTAGTTAGGGAGTCTCATCGATAGAGAACAGAGTCATAGAGTCCTTGATTGTTGTAGCCTTTCCAGAAGTAATGTTCTCATAACAAATGGGATAGATGGGATGATCTAAGGATGGGGGGGGGGGGGGGGGGGAAGGGGGGTTGAGGGAGAAGGAGGGGGAGGCAGGTGGAGGGGAAAGTCCATGGGTTTGATGAGGGCAGATGGCAAATTTCTAATTTGGGTGGACATGAAATAAAATGTGGGGCTGGCTACACACTCTCAAGAGAGCAAAATTGGCTAATTGAGTTTGCACTCACTCTGTCAGGAGGGCAACTCAGACCTAGTGCCTTTGGGTTTCAAAGCTGAGGCATGGTTTCAGAAGATCTGATCTGTTCCAGGTACTGCTCTGGGTATAAGAGAAGGGGGGCAGCAACAGGTCAGATGGCAAGATATCTAAGGTTAATGGATGAGGCTCAATTCAATAGGAGCCATCCTATAAAGTCTTTCATAATCTATCCCAGTTTTAAATGCCCCCATAAGCCCCCTCAAAACCTATGTTTTCACTATATCAAAGGTTGAGGGATTGTACAAACTCTCAAAGTCATTTTTTGTTTGTTTGTTTAAAGTCTTTAGTTTTGGTTTCACAAATACTGTTCTTTATAAAGGTATTTGGGAAAGTAAAGAATCAATAAAGCAATCAATAAAGTAATTAAAAGCATTTTTAGCCCATTTCACTTTGATTAATGTTAGAGGAACTTCCACAATGCCCCTGGACCAACTCTTCTTGCTCCAATTTTTATATTTGTACAACAGAACCACTGCTTAATTCTACATCAGAAATAAACATATAATTCACCTTTCAAAATGGACAGACTTCCACTTCTCCACACAAACAATATACTAGAAAGTCAAGTTTTAGTTTAGTGATAAAAAGTATAGTTCCTTGAGAAGGTCTTTTTTCCTTCTTTATTCCAACAAATCCTCCGGAATACTGAGTTTCTGTTACAAATACTAGTGTTTTTAAGAACTAAAAGATCATTGTATTTGGCAAGAAAGGCTTATCTGAGTGATCCTCCAACTTGTCTTTTTGTTTCAGACTCACTGGGTAATTACAGGAGGTCAGATTCTTGCTTTAAAAGGTGTATGCATTTGCGTTGGGCTGATGAGACAGCCTTTGCTCAAGGATCCAGGATGACCTGAGCAGCTCTCCTAAGGAAATCACCATATACCAAGATGAGTTTCAAAGGTGCACCTGAAATTCATACGGAAAAGTCCATAATCTCTCAAGAGCCATTAGCTACTGGGGGCCAATTTTGAAGATTCATATGAAAGCAACTCTAGAAATTTGTCATCAGTAATAGAGTGGAACAAAGGTATGGATGATATTTGACTATGAAAATTAGCCAGAGGTAAACCTATTCCTATTTCATCTAGCCCCCATTCCTTGAACATAGAATACTTCATTAAATAACACCCCCCCCACCCCAAGCACATTTCTTTATGCCACTTAAGGTCTTAGACATTTAAGTAGATTATAAACTCCTTGAGGGCAACTATTGGATTGAATTTGGTTATATTTGAATCAAGTAATTAAGAAACATTTTTAAACACCTCCTATGTGGCCCTGGAATGGAGCTAAGGCTACAAAGACAAAAAAAGAAGCTTTGGCTCAAGATGCATACAGAGTGAGGGAACTGGGGAGTGGGGGATGGGGGAAGGACAAAAAGACATATACCCACAAAAAATAAATAAAAGGTGATTTCCAGAGAGAGGTTCTATATGTGCTAGGAGCTGTACTAGATCCCAGAATTCAAAAAGACAGATTAAAAAAATCCCTTCCCTCAGATAGCTTATAATCTTAAATGTTTAAGACCTTAAGAGGTATGGTGAGAGCAGCTAGGTAACTCAGTAGATTCAAAGCCAGGTTTGGAGATGGGAAGTTTGAATTTCATTTTAACTGGCCTAACACACTTCCTAGCTGTGTGACCCTGGACAAATCACTTAACCCCATTGGCTAGCCCTTACCACTCTTCTGCCATGGAACCAATGCACACTATTGATTCTAAGAGAGAAGGTAAGGGTTTAAAAAAACAAAAGAGGTATAGAAAAATGTGTAGGGTGGGGGATGTTTTGCAATAGGGCACTAGCATCTAGGGAGATTGGGAAAGGCTTCACTTAAAATGTGATATTTGAAAGAAATAAGGGATATTAGAAGGTAAAAGTAAAGAAAGAGTATATTACAGATATGTATAAAATCCCAGAGATGGGATGCAGAATGTCTTCTTGAAACACCAAGAATGTCACTTTGGCTAGACCAAAGAGTCTAAGAAGAGGATCAAAGTGTAATAAGACTAAAACATTAAGCTGATTAGAAAAACTCAGAAAATCTTTTTCTTTGGTCTGTGTTTTCTTTCACAATATAGAAATATGTTTTGCATGACTGTACATGTATAACTCATATCAAATTGTTCGTTGTCTCAGGGAGGGGAAAGGGAAAAAAGGAAAGAAAGAATTTAGAACACAAAATTTTGAAAAACAAATGTTAAAAATTGTTTTTACATATAATAGAAAAATATTTTTGAAAAATAAAAAGCATCCTAAGGTTATTAACAGGTTATTAAAAAACAAAGAAGTTCATATTTGACATTAGAGGCAATAGGGAGCCCCTTGGGGCTTCTTGAAGAAGAGAATGACATGGTTGGACTTGTGTTTCAGAAATACGACTTGGCAGTTATATGAAAAAAGATGGGGCAGATTTGAGAAATATCCAAAGTAAATCAGACTTTCATAGATTAGTGAGAGTTGACTAAATGACTAGGCATAGTTTCTGTTTCATAGAATGAGAACTGGAAGGGACTTTGGAATTTATCTGCTCCAAAACACTCTTATTTTATCTTCATTTATAAAAGGCTTTATTAAAAATTTTTTTCTCTCTCTCCCCCTGCTCCTCAACAGAAGCACTTCCCAATAACTCCTCCCCTGCCTAAATACCCCCTTATAAACAAATAAGTTCAGCAAAGAAAAAGAAATCATCATAGTGACCATGTCTGAAAATGTAACTTTCATTCTATTCCTAATTAATAACTTAATTAAAAATGTTTTCAAAAGCATTTACTTTCTCTGTCTTTCAATTCCCCACCACTGTTACTGAAGAAATGGAAAAACAAAACCATTACATAATTGTATGTATAGGCAAGCAAAACACATAACCACATTATTAACATCCAGAAATATATGTGTCATTATGAATCTTAAGTCATCTCTAAATCAGGAAGTGAGCAAAAAGTATTCATTATCAATCCTTTGGAACTATGACTAGTCAGTGCAGAGATCAGAGTTCTTAAATCAAAACTGTTATCTTTACCATGTCATTGTTATTGCATTGACTATTATCCTGCCCCCTTAATTTTGCATCAGTTCACAGAACTCTTCCCAGGTTTCTCTGAAACTGTATCTTTCATCATTTTATTCAGCACAATAGTATCCCATCATATTCATATACCAAAACTGGTTCAGTCATTTCCCAAATGATGGGCAAATCCCATATTTTATAAATAAAGAAACTGAGGCAAGAGTTCAAATGACTTTGCTCTTTCAAGAAGATAGCAGGACTTCACAATTGCATTTCATATTGCCACTTCGTTCCTGTCATCTTAAATACTTGTTATTCTTCTCATTAGGGTACCCTGGGACAGCTAGAAGGTAAAGTGGATAGGGCACTAGTTCAAATCTGACTTTAGACATTTACTAGCTATGTGACTCTGAACAAGTCACTTAACCCTGTTTACCACAGTTTCCCCATCAGTAAAATGAACTAGAGAAGTAAATAGCAAACCATTCCCATATCTTTGGCAAGAAAACCCCAAATGGGGTCACAAAAAGTTGGACATGCCTGAAACAACTGAAAAATCACAAAGGGGGTAGTGAAAAGAGCTCAATTCTGAAATCAGAAGCCCCAGGCTGCTGGGATATATACTAGCTGGGTATGTCAGCTCATTTCTCTAAGCCTGAGTTGTTTCATCAGCAAAATGTAGGAAATGATAGTAGACCTACCTGCCTTCCTGGGTTGTTAGCAAGAAAATGCATTGTGAGTTTCAATAAGCTAGATAAAAGACAGTTATTATCCAATTGGTGGAAACAAGCCACAGAACCATTCAGATGCTTGTTGTAAGCCGCCAAACAAGCCAATATTCCAATTAAGGTCCCAAAACAAACCTGTGTTTTTCTGACTCTTATCACTAGAGTCAGCTGCCTTTCATCTTTAGCCATAGATCATCTAAGGCATAAAACAAACTTCAATGATAGCAGTGCAACTTTTGTTTAAGATGAATATATAAGAAGATTACCCTGATTCCATAAATTAGTCTAATTAGGCATTTGTGCCATCTATGCATGATCTCATATCCACTAGAATTAATATGTTACTGTAGCGATGGTGGGGTGGGGCAGGGAACATTGCTTATAATCCAATCTAAGTCATCATCCCCTGATGCCTTTGGTTCCAAACAACTACTAATAAAATCCTTTTGCAAAAAGAACTACAGTTGTCAAGTTATCACCTAAGAGAGAGTAAATAAACTTCTGCCTTTACTAAAGATCAAGAGCACAAATGTCCAAATCCTTCAAATGCCTACTTAGGTTGAAACTCCTGAGCATAATATCTGTCCTCTACAGTCTAAAATCATTGAGGCAATTCAAATCCATTTAGAAAGACATTTAACTTCCTACCACCTATTAGGTACCACATTAGGTACTGGGAATGCCAAAACAAAACAAAACAAATGACCTTTGTTTTAAAAGAAATTGTGTTCTACTGAGGAACCCAATTAACAGAGAACCACAAGATGATTTTGAGGAAGAAATAGCATGGTATGCATAGTGGACCAATAGAATCAGAATGACCTAGGTTCAAATCTTACTTGTAACATATCCTGACTGTGAGCTTCAACCTTCTAAGACTAAAAGTTACATAGCAAGTGATGAGATGCATTGAGATAAAAGTGATGTGGTACTCGAGATAGGTCCTGAAAGAAGCTGGAAGCTGGGGATTCTGGGAGCTGGAACTAAAGAGGGAGACATGGAGACACTGACTATATACAAAGGTAATAGAATCTGGAGATGGAATACCAAGTTCAAGAATTGGTGAATATTGGATAGTCTAGTTGCAACATGAGAATATATGAAGGGGAGTCATGTGAAGGAAACCTGGAAGGATAGCTTGGAGTCTTATTGTCAAGCATTTAAATGCTAAGTTGAGGATTTCATATTTTAATCCTAAAGGCAATAGAAAGCCATTGTAACATATGCAGAAGGACAGATGTGGCCAGATCTATGTTTCAGGAAGATTATTCTAACTGCTGTGCACAGATAATGGATTAGAGAAGAAAAGCTAGAGGCATGCCAATTAGGAGGACATTGCAGGGTAGTAGGTGCTGTAGTGGAAAGACTGCCACATCTGTAGTCAGGAATACTCATCTTCCTAAACTCAAAACTGGCCTCATACACTTACTATCTGCGTGACCTGTAAAAAGGAATTCTTTATTCTTTTTTTAAGTTAACGGGGGACCTGGAGGTCCTCTTACCATAGAGATGTGTAGGGATTAACCACCCCACAGTGACAGGAAGGAGGAACCTTAGAGACAGGAAGCGAGGTTGAAAAAGGGTATAAAAGGGGCCAGCGACAGTTGGTCAGTCTGTCAGTTTCTGACAGGTGCTGGAAGTTGCAGGGAAGTTGGCTGCTGGGAGTGTGTTGGGTTGGTAGTTGGTGTTTAGTTGCTGGAATATAAAAGGTGAGCCTGAAGTTACTGATAGGGCTTTTTGACTTTAGCCATTAGAGGGCTTTTGGCTTTAGACTTTAGAGGGTTTTTGACTTTCACCTTTAAAGGGCTTTTGCCTTTAACCTTTAGAGGGCTTTTTGCCTTTTGGGTTTTTAGCTTTTTGTTTGGACTGTTGAGTTTTTTTCTTTCTTGAACTTTTTTGGGAGGTGGTTTGTCTTCGTTGACAGACCTAATTGGGGTTGGATTAAACACTGATTGGGTTGGTTTTGATTGGGATGAATTGGGTTGGAACTTTGTGGGGTAGTTGGTATTAGCAGTAGTTATAGGCAGTTATAGGTAGACATAGGCAGTTTTAGGTAGTAATTATAGGTAGTTATAGGATAACTAGTATAGACATTAGGAAATTTTCTTTCTCTACCTTTTTCCTGTATTTCCTTCCTTTACTATATTCTTTTCTATCTCTATTTTAATAACACTAAATTGTTAATTGTTAAAAGCTGCTCTTTTATTTTTGTCAAACACCTATTTTAACCCTTATAGACTGTGGACAAGTCACTTCAACTTATTTGCCTCAGTTTCCTCCTCTTTAAAATGAGCTGGAAAAGGAAGGAGTAAACTACTCCAATATCTTTATCAAAAAAACTCCAAACTGGATCATGAAGAGTCAGACACAACTGAAATAACTGAACAACAATATAAGAAGGACACTAAGGATTTGTTCTCTAATATGGTGGTTATTTGGGTGAGGAGAAGGGGATGGAAAAGAGAGACAGAAGATGAGATGTGCTAATTAACAGGATATGGAGAGTAAAGGAGGGAATGGCTCTAGAATTCAAATTCAGGTGACTTGAAGGATAGTGGTGCCCTTGACATAATCAGGAAGTCAGACATAATTCCTTCTATCTCCCTCAATGTTGTTTACTCTTCTCTCACTACACAAAAAGCAGCCATGTTGTATAACAGGGCATTGGTCAATGAAAGCTCATACTTCCACCAGAATCCTCTGTGCATACTCCCAAGACCAGTCTCCCATTGTTATTTATGTACTTGTGTCATTCTCCCCACAAAATTGTATATTCCTTCCAGGCAGGGACTGTACATTACCTATTTTCATAATGTCCACAGTTCCTTAGTATACAGGAGACACTAGGTAAAACATTGTTGAAACTTCAGGTTTATGTTTGATTCTATTCTGACCTCTCAACCCAGTCACATACCAAGTTCTATAGACTCCACCTCCATAATATCTCTCCCTGTTTTGTTTTCCCTACTGTGCCACCATCCTAATAGAGGTCATTTGTACCATCTCTAAACTAATGCAGCAGCAGCTTCCTAACAGGTCTTCTCATCTATTACTCTCTTCCCTCCAATACATGCTTCTCTTCCATTTCTATACTGATATATTTACATTCAGAGCTAATCACATTACTCTACTGAAAAGATCTCCAGTGGCTCACTTGCCTACTCAGTAAGCAATTCAGTCCTCCCCTCCCTGTAGCTGATATTCCAAAACTATTATTTGTTGGACTATTGAACTTTGTTCACATGCTGAAATAACCTCTCTCTCTCTGCCTATTGAATTCCTATTTCCCCTTCAGAGTATATCTCCAATGTCATCTCCTCCAAAAAGCCCTCCCAACTGCCTTTTTTGATAAGGTTCTACCATAGAGGGACATCTAGGTGACTCAATGAATAGAGAGCCAGGTCTGGAGACAGGAAATCCTGAGTTCAAATGTGCCTCAGACACTTGCTAGCTGTGTGACCCTGGGCAAGTCACTTAACCTCAACTGCCTGGCCCTTACAGCTCTTTTTGCTTTGGAACTAATACTTAGCATCAATTCTAAGACAGAAAGTAAGGGTTTTGTTTTTTTTAAAGGTTCCACCTTAAAAAGCACATAACACTTTGTTATATATACCTCTGATTTTCTTATACCATAATAATGTATTTTAGCATTAGCTGTGTTGAGAGCAGGGACTATGCCTTATCTAAATTTTGCATCTTTCTCAATGACTAGCACAATGCTCTATCCACAGTAGATGTTATATCAATGTCTATTGTTTGTAAATGAATGTTGAGTGAATGAATGATAATTTCTGGGCTTTTACCAGAAACATTTATTTTCCTTCTTCCACTGTTTTTAGCATGGATAATCCAAAATTGGTCCTTATAGAGACTAAAGAAGTATACAAACACATACTAAGCAGAAGAGAAGGCAAGCATGTTCACTGAGAGCAAGTGAAGGTTTTAAGGGGGAGGAATGGAAGGTTTGGAAAGATAAATTTTCCTATAATTAAAATTATCAACCAGCACACACGCCAAAATCTACTATTTTTTTTTTTTACTATTTACTACTCCTTTTTGCTTTATCTCCAGCTCTAAGATGGAAAAAAAAGTAGGAAGCTCCAAGCCTTTTTTAAACATTTTCTCTTTTAAGTCTGTAGTTTGACATTTTGCCCCCAGAAGACTGTTGATTCTTAGAGGACCCTTTGCTAAACTCTATTACTTCCTAGTGATTCCAACAAGAAGGCATTGCCAAGAAGGTAGAGACTTAGCTAGAAGAAAATTATTGCCTCAAGGTCTAAGGCAGGGGTCGGCAACAGATGGCTCTCAAGCCATATCTGGCTCCACCTCCCAACCTGCCAGTCCAGGCAGAGCCCCAGGATGTGCCCCAGGGGGCCCTTCAGCCCCAGCCCCATATTCCAGCACCTTCCCCATCCATCCTCCTCCTTCCGCTGGCATTTATGGCTCTCATGGCCAAAAAGGTTGCCGACAGTTGGTCTAAGGGAAAAAATGCTGTTTACCATCTCACTGGACGATAGACAGGAATTTGGTTTTTTAAGGGGATGGGGCAGAAAAATAGGTAACTATGAAGGAAGAGAATGACTTTCAGTAGAGTCTCAAGTAAAATTGGAGTAATGTCCTCACCTAATCCAATGTGAAGTTCTAATATCTCACATATCTGTAACAATCTCTAGGCGACATATGTTATACATCTAATATTTCACTCAACCAATCTAAGAGAGAAGCCAGGAATTCAGCTCTCCATGACCCAATATAGAGTTTGCTCCCTGAACATAGCTGATAGCCAACAGGATTACCAACTGTACCCTACTTATACATACGCATACACACACACACACACATACACATACACATAACACTCCTTTTTTCTCTTAATGCTTAAAGGTCACTTTCCCCACTTCCAGCTTCATTTCACATCCAGATTTCAGAGAAGATATTGGTTTTCCCCCCTCACTTGAGGCTGTAGGCCTTTTCAAATGTTTCCTCATGGTGAATTCCTATTAGGGAGAGCAGAGTCTTTTAAAAGATCTAATCAATCAATTAACATCTGTGTGCTGGGCATTGTACAATAGTCCTTGGTTCAAATTCCACCTTTGCCAACATATTGATCCAGTAACACTTACCCCTCAGTGCCCAAGGCACTACTCTGAGACTACAAATTGTGCAAGAGCAGTTCTATATCAGTAAAGGGAGTTTGTTCAAAGGGAGTTCCCTAGGCAAATGAAACAATAGGTTAGATAAAAAACTATCACAAAAAATGCACCACACACATTCTATCACAGCACAAATTAACAAAATAAGCATCCCAGTTGTATGTCGGGACCTTTCCTACAAAGAACCTCACCGAAACTGTAAGCTTCTTAAGGAGAGAAGTGAAATCGTATACTACTTTGTAATTCAGAAGAAGTGTGGGATAATATAACCAAATTGGTTTGGGCATCAGAAACCCACAAGTTTAGTCCAGTCACATCTGTTTTCTCATCCAGGATCTAGGATTTCAGTGATAGGGAAGCTCCCAGAGAAGGAAACTTCCTTGTCATTAACTTCTATTCTTAGCAAGTCACCTAGGGCACTGAGAGCAACTTGTCCAGGGTCCTGACCAGTATAAGTCAAAAGCAATCCTTGAAATCAAGTCTTCCTGTCTTAGAAGGCTGTATTCTACCCTTCCCATGTCATCACTCTGCCTCTCATCTGGAAAACAGGAAAATGGCTTCTTTCACTCAATACCTCAAGCACTTAACCCTTAAAGAGCTATACAAATATGTGAACAATTATTGGCCCTACTTATAGTCTTCTCTAATCTCCACAGCACTTATCTCAGGCGCACATAAAACATGTCCAATGTGTTTGGTGAGTGGAGCGCTTTGAAAGTATCCTCTCATTAATTCTCACAACTCCACCTACAAGATGTGTAGGTGGAAAACTGTAGCTGGTCCCTGTTTCCATAGCACAAGTCAGATGTGGATAATTAGGGAGCATCCTCTAAGTTACTCCTTAACTACCCAAAATAACTACTTCTGAAAGTTGTAAAGGAGGGCTTTCCCCAGAGAAGGCAAACATGATGACTCTACCAGCAGCAGCCCTCCCAAAACCTACAATCTTGGGTGGGGCAGAAACTCAGCCAAGCAGAAACCAAATCCTCAGCCTCCCACTGGCAAGTCCTGCCATGGGGCCAACAAACCTGCCTTGTCTCTGTTTTTCATTTGCTTGTTTATCAGTCTAGAATCTTTGCTGCTGCTAAGTGATGCCAGTTTCCTGTACACAGCATCCACCATCCTTAGGATTTACATTGCAATTACTTATTTACCTAGCTGATCCAATTTGACTCAAGCCAACAATGATTAAGTATCTTTTACCAAGACAAATCACCAATCTAGATGCTGAGTATTCAAAGAAGGCAGCCCCTGTCCCCTTATGGAAAGTGGCATGTACATAACTAATACAAATTAGAATAGACATAAGGGAGAATCTGAAAGTCAGTGAGAAATTTAAATAGAGAAAATCTCTTTTTCTCCATCCCCTTGCCCCTCTTTTACTGAAGACTGCGATTTATTCTTGACAATCTAGATCACCTTCTTTAACTTAAAGGAATAGTGCATGGTATAGGCTAAGAAGAGTAACTACTAAACCTCCCTTTGTCTCTCTCTCTCTCCAAACTGAGAGGGAAAAGAAACCATTAAATCTCCATCTGCATTCCCCCTTGGATGAGAAGGGGAAAAAACTGGCAATCCTCTTTCTGTCTTATGCAAAGTAAAAAGAGCAGTGAGTTTATAATCTAAAGAGTGGTGTTTAATCCTAGCTCTGGCCTTCATTAGCTGTGTAAGCCTGACCTAGTCACTTCACCTATTTCTTAACAATAATGAATAATAGCTAACCTTTACAGAGCACTTACTTTATTCCAGGCACTGTGCTAAGTACATTTCAATTTTTATCTCGTTTGATCCCCACAACCCTGGGAGATAGGTGTTACTATTATCCTATTTTATAGATGAGGAAACTGAGGCAAACTGAGGCTATATAACTTGCCTGAAATAGACATCTGGAATTTGAGCTTTGTTTTCTTAATCTATAAAATAGGGTATGTAATAATACTTGATCTATTGGCAAGATTGTTGTGAGGGGAGTGACTTGTAAACTGGAAAATACACGTAATTAACTGTGGGCAGTTATCACTGCAACATCTATAAGGGCTTCTTCCTAGAGAGCCTAGAAAATCAGTCCTCATTTACCCCTTGCCTAAGCTGATCTTTTTTTTTCTCTCTCCTTTCATATCATTACCATTCTCCACCATACAGTAGTGACCACAGCTGCTATTCTCCTCATGCCTATACTGAATGCCAAGTAGATGGCTGGTATGGAAGAATAATAATGATTTTAAATGGCATTTTATGGCACTTTGCAGTTTATAAGGTGTTTTATATAAAAGAATACATTTCATTCTCAGAACAATGCTGTGAGATGGAAATAGTGAAGGTTAATTATTATATCCATTTTATAGAGAAGCACCTTATTTATAGAAAGTCATACCTGCTAGTAAAAACAGGGTGTATATCAGGTTTTAATAACATAAAACTGCACCAAGATTTTTGAGATATCTTGTATACACTTAACTCTCAAATATCTGTATGAATGGAGGTACAATTAAACATAAATGGCAGATTGACATATATATATATATATACACATATTTTGAAAGATAGTATTGAAATAGTGTTTTTATACTCAAATTTGGCCATGTATGTGTCAGGTGTTATCATAGGTCTTCAAACAGATAATGAAGCTACACTATGAAGGACTAAACCTGGGCTTGACTGAGATGCTGATTAACTTTCTCTTTTAATTATCCTATAAAGGACTTTTCCCCAATTGTAAATGGATGCCTCTCAGACGGATATAAACTATCCACCTAAAATGAGTTTCTGATATGTGTCTTTTTTATGCTCTAATTATTTTCCATACCTTCTTTAGATTAGAAAAGGAAAATAAGAGTCATTTTCCTTTTTAAAGGTTTCCTGCTGGGCTCCAAATATGTAGATGGGTGAGTAAGGAAGAGAGTAGTGAACACTGTAAATATCAACTAATAGGTCTGTGATTTATTTTCCTCAATTGGGGAGGGGGGAGGGAAAAAGAGATTATATCTATGATTTCATTCTCCCCATATCTCAACTGGCTGCATTTCTCTGACTTTTCCACCATGCCCTTGAAAGCTCTTTATTAAGAAAATATCATACTGCAGTATCCTTCAGGTTGGGTACTTCCATTTCATCACCACCAGCTGGTCCCTCTGAGTGGCGCTATGAACTTCAAAGGTTCCAGTTAAGGAAAGAGCTCAGCTCAGAACTTCTCATTTTTCTGGCTACACTAATTTGGTTCTTCTTTGACTTTTCCCCCCTTCGCTAACCCCTTACTTTTCAGCTTCCTTTTGTGTGTTGTCTCCCCCCCATTAGGTTGAAAATTCCTTAAGGACAAGAATTGTCTTTATTTGAATTTGTAGTCTTAGATTAGGACAGTGCCTGGCATATATAGTAGGTGCTTAATAAATATTGATTGAACAATGATCCAAGACATCTCCAAAGATCTCATGCTATCCCTTTCCAGAGAAAATGTTGGAATCTGAATGCAAATCAAAGCAGAACAATTTATTTTCTTCATGGTGGTTTTTAAAAAATGTCTTTTTAAACAACATGATTGTACATTTATAACCTGTTTGCTCTTTCAGTGAATGGAGAGGGAAGGGAAGGAAGAAGAGAATTTAAAACTCAAAATTTTGGAAAACAAATGTTGGAAATTGTTTTTACATGTCATTTGGAAAAATTACAGAACATATATATGCATATATATATATGTAAATATAATCAGTCAGTTGACATTACCATTCCCTCTAACCATGTAGGTTGCAACTCATACAAAATGAATAGTTTTTTAAAAGTTACCTGAGGCCCTGAGACATTAAATGAACAAGATATAAGAGTCACTGTGGGTCAGGAAAAGGCCTGGGATCCATCTCTTCAGAACTGTGTTCCATAATTCTCCTCAATTATGCACTAAAACCTGAAATCAATCTTTGCCAACATATAGAGAGATTTCTCTGTACTCTGGGGCCTCACAGTTGCCATATTCAGATGAATGAAGGAAGTTAAATTGAACTGAGGCAATTCTATAGGAGGAAATACTCCTTTGCAAAAGATCAGGATAGAAAAGGGCTTTTTCAGGATGGCTTCAGAAAAACCTGGGAAGACTTATATGAACTGATGTTAAGTAAAGTGAGCAAAACCTACAGAACATTACACAAAGTAACAGCAACACTGTACATATAATCAACTGTGAATGACTTAGCTATCTATTCTCAGCAATACAGTGATCCAAGATAATTCAGAAGGATGTATGATGAAAAATGCAATCCATTTCTAGAGAAAGAACTGATGAGAGTCTGAATGCAAATCGAAGCATAACTTTTTAACTTCATTTTTCTTGCTTTTTTCCAACATGGCTAATATGGAAATGTGATGCATGATTTCACATGTATAACTGATATCACATTTCATGCTTTTACAGTAGGGAAGGGATGAGAGGGAGGTAATCCAGAATAAAAAATTTTAATGAATAATAAAAATATTTTTTAGAAGAAAAGGGTTCTTTTTCTTCTTGAAAAGAGAAAGGTGTCATTTTCATCTATGTGAGAAACTCCTTTCAAACTTCATTCCAAATGGTTCTTCTCTAAGTAAAAAATTAAGTTTAGGGGGCAGCTGGGTAGCTCAGTGGAGTGAGAGTCAGGCCTAGAGACAGGAGGTCCTAGGTTCAACCCCGGCCTCAGCCACTTCCCAGCTGTGTGACCCTGGGCAAGTCACTTGACCCCCATTGCCCACCCTTACCAATCTTCCACCTATGAGACAATACACCAAAGTACAAGGGTTTATTAAAAAAAATTAAGTTTATTCTTCAAAAAAGATCAATCAACTTTTTAAAAAATCCTTACCTTCTCTCTTAGAATGGATAAGTATCAGTTTCAAGGCAAAAGAATAGTAAGGGCTAGGCAACTGGGGTTACGTGACTTGCCTTGGGTCTCAGCTAGGCAGTGTCTGAAGTCAGATTTAAATCCAGTACCTCCTGTCTCCAGGCCTTGCTCTCTATCCATTGAGCCATATAGCTGCCCCAATCAATCAACTTTCAATATCTGAGAATAAAATTTAAAGCTTGCTATTTCCTTCTCTTACATGTATAAACATCAAGGGCCCAAGGCAAGGATTTAAAATGTCTTTAAAAAAAGTTTTACTTTGCATCTGTAGTACTATAAGGTGACACAACTTCCTATAAGAAGTAACCAAAACGTAGTCTGAAATTTTTTAATGGCCTTTTACTTTCCCTGGGACTATGTACAAAATATTTTACCTTCCTGATTGCTGGCTGAGTTCACCCTCTAAGAAGTATTATGGATCACAGATTCAAAATTCTTGACCAAAGGGGTTGATAGTAAAGCAAATTTGAGTGATATATCATTATTTAACTTAGTTGTTAAAGAAAGGAATTATAAAATTTCAAAAACATGATCAGATAAATAAAGAAGATTGCAATGATTTGCTTGGTAGTAATGATAGCATCTTAATACCAGCCTTTAGAAAGGAGAAATATGGATTTTCTTAATTTGGAGACAATTTATAAAATGGAATGATGATTATTCTTTGGGTTTCTTATTCCATGGTTTGCCCTTTATCAACCAGTCACATAGTTCTTTTAGGCAATGTGGCTAAGTCAAAATTAAAGAGGCCATCCCAAGGATATAATTTTATAACTCAAGAAAATCATGTGATGAGATCAAAACACTCCAAAAATATAAATACAGCAGTGGTACTAAGTGATTACCCTAGATGGTAGATCTCTCACCCCATGCACCATCAAATTACTGTGTATTTAACTAATAAATATTTTGTGCTTACTATTCCATGTACATGTTACATCTTATTCCCTACTACCTGTACACCCCACCCCCAATGCCCACACCGAGTAGAATGTAAGCTCTTGAGACCAGGGAATGTTTCATTTTGGTCTTTATAAGTCTAACACCAAACATGTCTTATGTCCCTTGTAAGTACTAGGTCCTTAATAAGTACTTGTTGCATTCAATTGAATTGATGATAATAAATGTGGTCCCAAAGCCATATTGAGTAAAAAGCACTTTCATAAGTAAAAAAGTTCCCAGCCCTTAATTTTGGAGTAATGCTTCTCTATTTCATATATTTTCCAGGATATCTGATTATTCTATTTTATGACTAGATAGCAATTGTTTGCTGTAAATACTCTCTTCTTCCCTGTCCCCTACTGACTCCCTTCAGTTTTCTATAAACTTGTGAAATGCAGAGATCATATCACACATATTGAGATATTTTAGTGTTGGTAAATGTAATAAAAATAGATTTGTTATATTCAGGCATTACCCAGATAGGGTGCTGTTTACATGCTATTCATTAAACAGTTAATTTGCTGAAGTAGCTCCTTCCACTCACAGCTGGAAAAGTCTAAATCTCAATCTCTATAGAGAAGCAGACAATCTCAAGATAAAGAGAGCTTCTGGATATCCATGTAGTGTAGATTCTTTCTCCTCTCTCCCAAAGTCCTTTTTTCCTCTCCTGTCCCACATTCCAGACCAAATTCCAATTCCAATAGGAAATGGAATTAAAATTCTAACTCTAGAGTAGGATTATTATTCCCATTTTCTCAGGGAAGACAGGAGATCTGAGAAATTTTGAAAGGGATCCATTTTCTAGTAGAATATTCTACATCCTCATGACATATTTCTGGGATCATAGTGATTATAAATTTAGTGCTAAAAGAAAATTTGGAAGCCCCTTTTTCTGATTAAACTAAGTCCCCACCCCCAAATCAAGTGATTTGTGCAAAATCACACAGAAAACAAGTAAAAGAACAAGAATTTGAACCTGGTCCTCAACCCTGGAACCCAAGGCTCTTCTGTATATGTATATGACTGTTCTGCATATGACATATTCTACTTTCTATTGAAAATATGGTTACTCCTAAACTGTAGTTCTAAATTTTTAAAATTTAAACTGGGTTTTAAAATTAAAAGGGGCCTCCAGGATCATAAGAAGGTAGAGAATCCCAAAGAAGTTAAGTCATCTGCCCATGGTTACACAGGTAAGCACCAGGATTCCAACCTAGACCTCTAAATCACAGTTTTGTGTTTTGTTTTGTTTTTTTAAACCTGTACCTTCTTCTTAGAATCAATATTGTGCTTTGGTCCCAAGGAAAAAAAGCCATAAGGGCATGCATCATGGGGGTTAAGAGACTTGCCCAGTGGGGTCACATAGCTAGGAAGTATCTGAGGCCAGATTTGCACCTACAACCTCTCATCTCTAAACCTGGCTCTCAATGCACTGACTCACCTACCTGCCCCTCTGAATCATACTTTAACACTGTCCACTGTCCACTTCATCATAATACTTTTCTGTGCTAAGTCTCTGGCCTGATCATTCCACTTATGCTAAGCTTAGGATAGACCACCTACTGGCAAAGCTCTTTATGTGAGGAGATTCAACTGATTCACCTACAGGAAATGAAATCATATTTTCCCCAAAATTGGTCATTTTGCCTAGAATGGAAAGAACATGATTATTACCTAATTTCACCCTAACTGTGAGTTATCGCTGTCTCAAGCTAATGTTCTCTCCAGAGAACAGAAGTAGAAGAAATGAGTAGAAGCTTTGAAGAATTTCAGTTTTCAAAATTAGGCTTGAAAAGTCAGGAGAAAACCCACCTAATGGTTTGAGATATACAAAAGCAGAATGAACTGTCTTGTTAGGCAGTGGGCTTCACAATGGTTCAAGTAAGGCTTTCAAGAAAAGATGAGTTAACTTGGTGACTTGTGGAAGACATTCTTATTCAGAAATAGGTTACCCTAGATGGCCTCTTCCAATTCTGACCTTCTGTGAAATCCAAAATGAAACCATTTCTTTCTTTTCAGGGAGACATTCTATCTAACTAATGACACTGTGGTCTGAGAAGGAATAAAAATTGAATTTCCATAACTATCTTCACATCTCCCCCCCCCAACTTTCATGTGCTAACACCTACAATCTAATCTGTTTTTATTTATCCTTTTCATCTTCTGGGGAAGATAGATGAAATAGTGGATAGAACACTAGATTTAGAGCTAGGGAAGGCCTAGCTTAAGCCCTGCCTCAGGCACTAGCTGTGGGCAAGTCATTTATCTTCTTTGAGCCTCAGTTTCCTTATCTGTAAAATAGGCATAATAACTCAGTTTTTGTGGAAGGACAAGTAAGATGATACATATACAAACACTATGCAAAAAGCTATATAAATACTAGCTGTCATTATTGAGGCTTCAAGAGTCATATAAATGCTAGCTGTTACTATTAACTGATAATAATATCTCACAGACATACTAACAAAATGCTAGTTGTGGAGATAAAATATACAGCCTACCTTATAATCCACTCAAGCTTTATTTTAATATTTCTCTCTTGTTCTATTGATAAAATTTCTATAGAGCTTTGACAGTTAAAAAACCTGTTCCAGGTATGAGGAAGGATACTTTGAGATTCCTAAGGAATTAACTAAAAACTGATGAAAAGCTCTCTAGCTAGCATCAGCTTGCATTAATTGATAAGCTTTCTTTCCACTTTGAAATTTACAGAGCTGGCAGCAAACAGGTCCCACCAGTGAATTTACAGGAATTGATTGAATTGGAAAGTCAGAAGCTAATGGTACATGAAACAGCAGTGACACTTTGTAGAGGAGCTCTGGGTCCATTGATGGCTTCTTTTAGGAGTCTGGATACAGGCTCTAATGTCTCTCTTGTTTTGTCAATATTCATTCATTCTTTCTCTGATATTCTAAGTGGACTTCGGCTTTTTCAATTAGATGCTCCCTCCACTGCTGCACGTAGCTACCTCTCCCAATCCTATGCAACTCCTAGACATGTTTTTCCACAAATTTTGAAGATCTGCCAGTCACAATGGGAAGAGTCTTAGAACAATAGATGTAGAGCTGGAAGTCACCTTACAATCACAGGAAAATAGACTGAAGGCTGGAAGTCACTCTAAAAATCTAGTCCAGCCCTTTCATTTTGCTGGGGTAGAAAGTAAGCCCTAGAGGTGTGTAATAACTAGCAAAGGTCAGAAAGGTAACAAGAAGAGCCAGGATGTAAATCTAAGTCTTATGATTCCAAATTTAGCATGCTTAAATCCACACTATAGAGTCATTAATTCAGAAAACAAGGAATTATTGTTCACCTACATTGTGGAGTAACACTGTAGCCTAAGATAAATAAAGCATGGCAACTGCCCTCAAGGAGTTTAGAATGTCGTATGGGTAATAAGCTACCTATCTATTTATCCATCTTTATCTATCTATCTATCTAAAATATCTATAAAAATTATAACATAAAACAACAAAAATTCTAGAAAAGAAAAGGTACAAAATACATTGTCAGATAGTTGACCCAGTGTATAGAACCCTGAGCTTCAAGTCAGAAAGACTCATCTTCCTAAGTTCAAATGTGACTTCGGATACTTGCTAGCTATGTGACCCTGAGCAAGTCACTGAACCTTGCTTCCTTCAGTTTTATCATCTGTAAAAATGAGCTAGAGAAGAAAATGGTAAACCATTCCAGTATCTTTGCCAAGAAAATGGGGTCATGAAGAGTTGGCCATGAATGAACAGCACGAAGTACTTTGCTAATCAAAGGACAGAGGCATCATATCTGGTCTGGTAGGAACAAAGAAGGTTTCATGAAGAACCCAGCATAAGAGCTGGGTAGGATTTTGGCAGGTTAGATTGGAGGACTGGGGAAGGTGATTTCAGGAACTACAGGAAGATGTCAGAAGTAGGAGAGTTTAAGGTTTGTTTGATGAGTACTGAGTGGACCAAAAGAAAATCATTTGCTTTTGTTGAGACCCTAATCTTTCCTTCCACTTTGGTTTAAAGAGAGAAAAGCAACATTGTAGTTTTTGGTCAGGGACTCAGTGCCACTATACTTCCAGTTTACAGACACATCTAAGGCTAACCAGGACAGCAGTTTGCAACATAGTCAGAATGGCAACAAAGAAGCTGACCAGCAGCACTAAACCAAAGAGCTGGGCCACAGGCACTTCCCACTAAAGTTCAAAGTCAGGGATCATTGATGGAAATGCTGTTGTTGAGTTGAGCTCTCACAAAGTTCAGTGCTCACGGTTTTCCAAGTAATTAAGGTCAAATATGGGAACCAGTAAAAACTTTAGGATCATAAAACTGAGAGCTGTCCGGCACAGAACAGGGGCTCAATAAACACTTACTGACTTCACTTGAAAAGGACATTGTCAATCAGGTCCAACATACTTGTTTTACAGATGAGGGAACTGAGGTACAAAAAAAAAGGATGACAAGCTTTATCTCCCACTGCTCTGGTCTCCATAAGACTTAATCTCAGACCTTCAAACAAGTAAGATGAATAGCATCCCAGACGCCACTTCCTTTCCAGAACATAACACATGGGTTATGGCTTTGGGGTATCATCTTTAGAGGGAGCAGGAAATAATGTTTAGGGAAAGCTGGGTAGGGCAACAGCTAAAGTGCTGGACCTAGAGTCAATTTGACCTCAGGCAGTTATAAATCATGTGAGCTTAGACAAGTGATTAACTTCCATTTGTGTCAGTTTCTTTCTCTATAAAATGGGGATAATAATAGTACCTATTTTTGAAGGTTGTTGTGAGAATCAAATAAGATTTGCACATTTTGTCGGTAAATATTTTTGCATGTAATTTGCATAAAATTGGTATTTACATGTAAATTATTATCTGTAAAGCACATAGCAGTGTCTGGCATACAGTAAGTGCTATATAAATGTTAGTTGCTATTATAAGTACTGTTATTATATAGAGTGCTAAGCTTGGAGTCTTGAAGATCTTGATTAAATTCTGTCTCTAAAATGTATTTGCTATGTGGCTCAGAGCAACCAACCTCTCAGAGCCTCAGGTTCTTTATTTGTCAAATGGAAATAAGGTTACACCTGGCATCTAATATTTCAAAGGTTCATTGGGAGGCTTGAGTGAAATAATGCATGAAGAATATACTGCAAACTTTTAACCTGGTATTATTATCTTCAAATACAGCAGATGGCTCAGAGAACCATTGAGAACTTACACAAAAAGAAGACCACTGTGACCACATTAGCATTCTCTGGCTCAGGTACTCCTTCAGTTGAATCCCAGAAGTGAAAAAAAATTGTCAGTGCTGACCATAGAACAGAAGTAAGATTTAAATGTCCTCTTCTTTTATCAAGACAGACATTATTCCTCCAATTATGATTTCCAAGGGATGAACATATTCCAATTATCTATGACAAGTAAAATGGGAAGGGATGTATAACTGAAATCCACAAATAATCTCTCAGCCTCATTTTAGGCATTAGTTTCAACCACCATCCCACCAAATCGCTTGCTAGAGTTACATGCAGTTTTCACCCTTTGAATCAGAATATCACTGGGAGGGGTGAGAGTGGGGGGGCAAAAATGAGCAGAAGGGTCAAAGGAGGAAGTTAGCAAGAAGTCAAAGGAGAAGAATGGGCATGAAGTATATACAAATGGGACAGCCAGGCTTGAGGGAACAAGAAAGACAACATAATGGAGCAAGTGTGTTAGACCTGTTGTTGGGAGGATCTAGGCTCTGCTGCTTACAATAAATCCTTTCCCTTCTCACTTTCTTTGTCTATAAAATGATGATACAGTACCTAGCTGGAGAGCTATTGTGAGGAAAGTCCTCACAACCTTATGAATCTTAAAGCAGTGTGCGAATTATAATTATCATTACTAAAGAGGGATTATAGGACAAATTTGTGACTATAAATGCTTTGTAAAAATCCAAGAAGTTTTAGTCTAGGAACCTTGGTGATAAAGGGATAGTCTTTCCCTAAAATTTGCCTAATATTTTTATATGTTTTCCCTGGATCATTTCTCTTTCCTTAAGTTATCTGTATCCTACTTTCATCTTCATCTACAACCTCAAGTCCTATACTTGGTGGGAGACTCTGGTCACTGTGGAGGACAGGTAAAATAAGAAAGAAAAAAAAACCACAGTCCTTGAAACAGCTTCCTCCTTTGGGCTGCCACACCCCATAGCAACTGAGAAGAATATCTCTGAAAATCCCTTTTTGATTCCCTAGGGATAAGATGCTGGTGATCTAAATTAACCTTTCAATTCTCCTTCATGGGAAATATTATCAGAATATCAAATGCATTATCAGTATTCATTGAATTCCAGAAAATTAAAAATCAGAAATAAAAAAGGAAGAAAAGGGCTCTCCCACTGTCCACAGACTTCATAGACAGCTAGGTGGCTCAATGGACAGAGTGCTGGATCTGGACTCAAGCAAAGCTGAGTTTTAATCCAGCCTTAGACAAAGGGTGGGTCACCTGGGCAAATCACTAAACCTCTTTCAGGTTCAGTTTCCTCAGTGAAAATGGGAATACAATCTACCTCAAAGGGCTGTTGTGAGGGTAAAATAAAATACTTATAAAGCATGTTGCAAATCTTGAAGAGTTACTTAAATAATAGTTATTATATTGCCCTTTATGTTGTTTGTAGAAGCTTAGGAGAGATAAGGTCAGTGAGTATTGGCAAGGCATGAAGTAAAAAAGGTGATTAAGATCACTATTTCCCGAATATGACTTAAGAAATGAGCAGCTCCTACAGACAAAGCTCACACCCTTCAATTTAAGTGTGATTGGGAAATAAACTTGTTTAATATGACAGGTTGTTACATCTTTAGATGCTTGGATTGTTTGGAATTTGGAGTTTTAATTTTTTTTTATCCTTAAATCACATAAATGCTGGCTTGACAGGATGAAGAATCACTCCCTACAATATAAATGTTAATACACCCTTTCACATGAGATCATCCTTTATAGTACTAATTAGAGGATAGGTTGCCTTTCAAATACACACATATAACTTCATGATCATCTTTGAAAAAGAGAAAGATAGTACAGAACTCAATCTAGTACAAAAGGTGGAAGAAGTTAGATGTTATAAAAAATTAAGAGAAACACACACACACACACACATACACACACACACACGCACACACACACACACACCACTAGTAAGAATAGTGTCAAGGAACCTGAGTCTATAATGAATAAGATTTGAGATAAATTGCAAAAGAGGGAAAAGGAATTTTTTTTCTATTTTTTGTTTTGTTTTGTTTTGTTTTTTGGAGAGGGGAAGGTGCTGAGTTTCAGAGCAAAAAGAGTAAGAAAAGTTCAGGCCTACTTCTTCAGGAAAATAATAGAAAGATAGCAGATGATAAAGAGGAGACAGAACTGCTTAGTTCCAATTTCCGTTCCATCTTCTTCAGCAAAAGGTGGTGAGAGTAGCCCAAACATCATAGAGAGGAAAGTGAAGCACAAAATGGATTAGGAAGTAGTAACAAAAAACCTTCGTCTCTTTGAGTAAACACAAATCTCCAGGTCTAGATGAATCACAGGATCCTGTACTTCTTTTACTGTATTCTAGTTTTCATTTTAGACATTCGCATTGATCCTATCACTCCTACTAGACTGGAAGATCCTTGAGGATAGGGAACTTGTCTTACTTATCTCTGTACCTCTCTCAGCAAAGCCATAAATAGGATAGGGGAATAAGGACCTTCCAGAAATAAAGGTAAGGAACATATGCTTCTTCCCCTCAGAGGTCCTTTTGCACTCAAGCCCAACATCCCCACATCTCCAAGTCCTCTGCTAACCCGCATTACGTGGCAATATTTTATTCCTTCATCAGACCCTTATTCACTATCTCTACAGTCTTATCACTAAGGCTCTCCTCTCCTTGTACTACAACTGTATCTTCAACTACTACCACTACAAGGGTTGGGGTCTTAAGCATAAAAACACTTTATCGAAGCAGACTCTTATAGCAAGCTGTGCCCTCCCTTGTCTTTCACAAGTGATTCTGATAACATTCTTTCTGTTCACTGAGAGGAAGCTTGGTTTTCTATCTCCCATCACCACAGAACCTTGTGTCCCAAAGTCTGCTTCCTATGCTCCACAACTGAATCTGATCTAAGAAAAAAGATTTCCTAGTTAGGCTCTGGCTCTCTATGTCCATTATCATTCACTGGCCATTGTGGGGGTTTAAGGAGATTTCCTTGAATAAATGACTGAATGAATGTATGAGTGACTGATTAAATAGATGAAATATGTAGAGGGAACACAGAGAAACAGTTAATAATATCTGATAAATCATAGAGAAAGGGAATAGGAAATGGAAATATTCAGATTTTCAAAAAGAAAAAAAGTTAGATTCTAGAAACTAGATACCTGTAAGCCTGAGGTCAATCTTTGGCAAAAATCGAGGAAGGATTATAAAATACTTGGTGTGTAAGAAGGCATAAGAGGATTTAGGCATCATCAGGAGCCCATAGGGATTCATTAAGAACAAGCTATGCCAAATCAACCCCATTTCCTTTTTAATTGGGAAATAGTTACACAAAGGGAATTATATGAATGCACCATCAGTAATGAAAAAAAATATAGTTTCAGAGAAACCTGGAAAAACTTATATGAAATGATGCAGAATGAGGTGAGGAGAACCAAGAGAACAATGTATATAGGGATGATACAAAGTAAAACAACCTTGAAAGACTTAAGAAACCTGACCAAATGACCAGCCACAATTAGAGAGGACTAATAATGAAGCATATTACCCACATCTTGACACAGAGGAGATGGACTTAAAGTGCAAAATAAGATATGGTTTTGGCCATAACCAATTAGGGGATTTGTTTTGTTTGACTATGTATATTTGTTTTGAGGGAGTTTTTTATCTTTTTTTTTTCAATTTGGGAATGGGAAGTATGAGAAAAGGGAGAGCTAGTGATCTAGTTTGTCATAAAGAAAAAGAAAGAAAAAGTGGATCACTGATGAATTTTCTTTTATGCATAGGAGAGAATAGAAGAAAGGCCATAAGGAAACATTGAATACCACTTTGAAAGTTACATGTTGGATTTACAGTATATGTAAAGGGAAAAGCAAGTTATACAGAATAGAGAGAGTTTCTACTTCAGGCTCTCTTTTTCTGTTCCATTTTATATATAAACATTCATTTATTTGGTGTTTGGTTTTAGTGTTTGATTTAGAACTTTTTAAAAAAATGAACAACAGATCCAACAGTGTTGATATGGTATCACACCAAACTCTGTGACTCTAGAACCTGAGCAAATCCTAGTGCCACTGCTTACAACCTGCATAACTATGGGCAAATGACTTAAACTAAGTCTGATTTGTCAAACATAAAATGAACTGAACATAAACAACTGAAGTAGTTTAACTAGATATCCCCTGATATCCCTGCCATCTCTATGATATTAACAGTGAGGGAATTCCTGAGCTACTATATAACTAAAGGCATTCAAGTTTCAAAAAAAAATCAGACCTTTACAGTTCAGAAAACAAAAGCAAAACTAAGGATATGAAATTAAAAAAAGACAAATACACATCCTTGATAGATCTAGATAGATGATAGGTAGATTATACAGATCAATGATACAGACACAATGATAGAGGCATGCAAATGTATACACACATAGGTACCCACGAATATCTATATTTTAAATCACTTGTACAAGATAAGGACACCAAACTTAGCAGTTAAACTGATAAATGACCAGAGGTTTTAACTGACTACATGTTTAATATAAGCAGTGGGATGATATGGCTTTATCTTATGCTATAATAATATAAGTTGCACTTCAGTCTTGGAAGGTGATGTGAATTGTCTCTGATTGATATAAACCTTCCAAGTAGGAAAAGCTTGATGTATAATCTGAATAAACAGCCTGTCCTCCACGTAGTTCAGCCCCAGAAGATTGACTACCAAGTAATCCCATAACTCCATGAAAACCATCTACAAAATGTACAGGTGGAGAGAACATATCTTTTACTCTTTTAGAATAAAAGGAGAGGGAAAACCAGTGCAAGATTTTCATACTGAAGTTGCAGAGACTTGTTTATTTCTCTCTTTTTTTTTTCCCTTGCTTGTATAGAATTTAATTTGTCCAACACCTCCAACTACCTAATGGATATCTTTGCCTGGATATCTTACCAGTGTCTCAGATTGAAATTGTCCCAAAAGTAAACTTGACATCTTTCCTAAATCCTCTAACCTTTCTCTACTTATTCAAATTCAAAACCTCAAAGGCATTCTTAATTTTTTCCCTCTTTCTCACTTCCTCATCCAATCACTTTGCAAATTTTGTCAATTCTATTTCCAAAATATTTCTTGCATTTGCCCTTTCCACTCACACAGGTACCACTATAGTTCAAACTCTTAACTAGACTACTATAATAGCCCATTTCTCTTCTTTCAGTTTCTCTCTTCTATATTCCATCCATCACACCAATGGCAAATAATCTTTCTAATACACAAATCTGCATTAGATATTACCCCCATTCTCAAAAACCTGTAATGGAATGAACATACACACACACACACACACACACACACACACACACACACACACACACAGGCTTCAATACTCTACTGATTATCTTATCAATATGGGAAATCCTTCCATGAAGTCGATCATAGCCCATCCATGCCTACCTATGGGCTTCTGAGTTGAGGCATTCCAATAGAGGGAGACCAACACATAGGAGAGAGGTCACTGGATGCCTCTTCTCCTTTCTGAAAGCTATTCTCCATGCCTAGAATGTTCTCTCACTGACTCACTAATTTGTTGTTGATGACCAAATCCTTACCTTTCAAGGCCCACCTAAGACACTGTTTCTTCCATGAAGACTTAACTAATTTTCCTTAGCCCTATTCCCATTTCCCCATCCTTCCCAACTAGGAATTCTCTCTCCTAATTTGACCATTCCATGCAATTTGACATCTATACATTTAACCATTTCTCAATTTAACAAAAAATGTGTACATATATATGTATATATATATGTATATATATATACACACACACGCATATATATATATATATGTATATGTATATATGCTTTTTTATAGATGTCTCGGTCCTACTGCTATATTATCGGTTACTTGAGGGAAAAGCATGACATTATTTTTTCATCTCTGTAGCTCAAGGGCCTTAACCTTACACATTTAAGGCTTTTAAAAAATATGTGATACTTTGCTGTTGTTTTTTAAGTACCCTTCTCTCGTAGGAGAAAATTTTAATTTTTAAATTATTTTAAGCCCTTATTATTAAGTATCAAGCCTAAGGCAGAAATGCAGTAAAGACTAGGCAATTGGAGTTATTACCCAGGGACTTATAGTTCATAAGTGTTTGAGGTCAAATTTGAATCCAAGTCTTCCTGATTCTAGGTCTGCATTCTGTCCTCTATGCTACCTAACTGCTTCTCAGAGGGGAAATTTTTAAAAGAATAGGATACTGTATGACCCTCTCTTCATTCCTTGTTCAAACAATGGCATTATAAATGAGATCTTTTATATGAAGTCCCTTTTGCTTTTTTTTTCTAATTAAATCTCTTTAAACAGGGTCTAAAATAGGCCCCCACCCTTTATGGTAGTGATACAGTATAATTGTAGTATAATATTTTTGAAGATAAACAAATTACATATCACCATAAGAGATACCATGATGCATTTATCAGTCACCCTAAACGTTTTCAGGGGAATGAATAACCAGTCTCCCCTAATCCTAGCATTTGGCATTTCAACTTACACAATACTGGGGAAATTCATTTGCAAATGAGGGGGGTTTCATCCAATGCTATCTCATATACCTCTCAATTCTCACAAAGATTGTATTAGAAGAGAAGCTAACTGAAATATGCTAACAGTTTCTACTATATAGGAAAAGCTCATTTTAAAAGGAGGGCTTCAAGTCAGAACATTGACAGCTAGCTACCCTATTTTAACAGGATGCTCTGACCTGAAAGAATACAAAATTGGTTGAGTGGTTGGGAACAAATATTACTATGAAGCTTTTTTGTCTTTCAAGTCTCTGCTTCTAAGGAATGGTGATGGCTGGCAAATGCAATTTCCTGCTGGGCTTCCACTGGAGGATCTGAGGAGAGCGTGCTACCATCTGAGGCTGCCTACTGTTTGGAAAAGGCCTGCCTCAAAGACCTACAAGCTTTCCCTGGTCCTCCATGAGATGTGGCAATGGAATCTTGAGGAACAAGAGAAAGGCAGCAGAAATGAATTTAATCTATGTCTTGCCAACTGAAGATTTGGCTGCGTACATTCTCTAGCACCATTGCCATCTTCGTGAAATGCTTCAATTTTCTCCAACTGAAGAAAAGCATATGCAAATCATAGAAATCAAAGTGCCAGTCACTTAGGACTATCTTTTCAAACAGCCTGTTTCAGTGTACAAAGAAAAGGTCAGGCTCATTTAAAGACCAAACAATTCTGGATTACCTTTTGTACAGTGTATTCTCTATGATGAAATTTACACAAAAAGGATGCTCTAAATTGGCATATTCTCTCTCTCTCTCTCTGTTTCTCTCTGTCTTTTTCCCTCCTTCTCTTTCACACACACACACACACACACACACACACACACACACACACACACACTACTAAGAGCTCCCATTTATTCGATCCTGAATTTAGACTCAGAAGGTCTTGTATCTAGTCTCTTCTCTCCTATTCACTAGCCATCTGATCTTGGGGAAATCATCTCTCTATTGGTCTCAGTTGCCACATCTGTAAACAAAGAGAGGTTGACTAAATTCTTTTTAAAATTTCTCCCTGATCAAACATTCTATAACTAAGTGTTTGGTAAAGATTGAGTGATTGTTGGGCATGGGTTAGTTTTCATATTGATTATTTCTCTTTATAATTTTGATTCATTATAAGAAGGAAACTAATTGTTCCTTCATTCTGGGTACTTTTCATCAGATTTTCATAGAGTGTGCCTCAAGTTTAAATTTGATAGTGAATAATCCCTTAGAATAGATAAGCTTTTTTAAAAAGCAAGCCAACTGTGTTGGCAGAGAATACTCAACAATTCCTAATTATTATTATAATTTTTAACAAGTTCAGTTGCTCATGAGTGGCAGCATGAGTGATGGATAAACAGCTGACTCCAAATATGACTCCATATTTGGGTTGAAGTTCTGCCTCTGACATATGCTGGCTGTATGACTTGTGGGAGTTCATTTAACCCTTCAGTACTCTAAGCCATCCTCTAAAGTTATAAATTGCAGAGAAGGTGCCCTCCTGTTGGGTAGAGCAAGTACTATACTAGTTGGTCCTTACACCAGTGGTGTTACCTGGAAATGAGGGACACTAAGTCATATATAATAATCCTTGTGGGCTCCATATCAACTTAGAAAAACATATATTAACATGATCTATTTCCATTGTTGTTGTTAAATATTTCCCAATTATTTTAGGAGTATTATGAGCCACATGAAGCTGGTAGACAATGTGTTTGACACCTCTACCCTACATCACTGAAAACACAGGTCTAATCCCTACCTCAATTCTGAGTATTTTCTCTGGCTATGTACAAAGCCTGGAATGCTCTCCCTCCTTTTCCCTCCATCAATAGCTTCCCTGACTTCCTTTAGGTCTCAAAATCTCATTTTTTACAGGAAACTTTTTTCCAATTCTTCTTAATTCTAGCAACTCTCTCTGTTAATTGTTTCCCATTTATCCTATAAACAAATTATATGTAGCTGTCTACCTGTTGTCTCCATCATTTGAAATGTATCCCTGGCACTTAACAAGGTGTTTGACTTTATGTCATTTGGCATTATCAGGCCCATCTCACACTGGAATCACTTCACTAACAATTATCAAAGAACTTTCTTAGAACAGTTCTTTATACATAAATGTCTATGAATTTGATTTTGATTTGCTGAAATGGAAGGCTCCCTAATGCCCATGTAGTTATTAAAGGTGCCCTCACTTTACAGAACATACATCATTTCTATATAGTTGCATGTAAATGTATTCTAGACATATTTTAATGTACCAAGGATTGGATTCTGTGGAGAACTCATTTGTGATACCTCAAATTTTCTTATAATAAATGATCACACCCTAATATATCTTTCAGTCTCATAGGATTTAGAGATGAGAGCAATCTTAGGACTCAGTCCAACTCCTTTTTACAGGTGGGGAAACTAAGGCAGAGTTATACTAACAGAGCCAAGATTCAAACCCACATCACCTAACTCTACTGCTCCATTCACTATTCCACATTGTCTTCGCTTGAAAGAAGTACCTGGAAATGTGTACATGTGATGCCAAAAACAGCAAGAGATCTTTCTTTTTCTGACTATAGTAGAAAAAGACTAATGTATTCAAAACATGTTATCCCCATCTCCACCAGCCATAATTCATCTCCCCCAAATATTCCTGGTATGTACTTGTTCCTTTGTCTCTATTTGCTATGCTGTTCAAAGTTGGTAAATCACTATAAACCTTAACCCTGAATAAATTGCAGTAAGTTATCAGGTACAACTAGCCATGAACCTCCCTGAATCTTTCTAAAAAATATGTTTTCAATTAGCAAAAATCTATGTTTTTCTCCCCTTGCCAATGAAAAAGGAAAAGGGGGAAAACAAACTTCTAATAAGTATGCATAATCAAGCAAAATCAATTTTTCCACTGGCCATTTTCTGTCTATTTCTTTCTGCACCCTTAGTCCAGCACCTTTCTGTCGGGCTGGTATACTTCATCAGATTTCCCCAAATCTTGCATGTCAAGTAACATAAGAGGTGTCCAAAATGGCTGTCTGACATTGCCTCATTTGAGATTTAGACAACGGTGTGCCAGCAAATGTTTGACAATCAACCCTTTGGAGGGAGGGGGAAGGTATGATTGATGCACTTTTAAGTTTAATCCACATTATTAAATTTTTCTCTATCATTTCTTAGGTTCAGACAATCAAAAAGCCATAAATGAAGCCCTGATCTGCAGCATTTTTAACTTTCCAAGGGGTAAATCCTTACACTTTAAATTTAACAATCAATTCTTCAGAGTTTGTTCAAGTTGGTTCTAGCACATCCTCACCTAGAAGTCATGCCTCCTCCCTGCCATTTTGTTTTACCCATTCTATGCATTTGATTATATTCTTATCTACATTGCATTAACTTTCTAAGGCTTATTTCAAATACTATCAAAATGCATTTTTTCTTGTTGAATATTAAGCAGTGAGGTGGTATACTGTCCTTGCTTACAAGATTCCTTCTGCAGAGATGAATAAGAGCAACAGCGGTATAGATGGGACAAACATTTACAAGATAAGGAATGATGAAAATATAAAACTAGAAGGAAGCTAAATAAAATTCATACTAACTCACCTTTATATAGCACTCACACTTACATGAACATTTTAAGAGTTACAAAGTGATTTCTTCCCAAGCCTGAAAGAGTTCAAATATTTTGATCCTTATTTTATACATAAGGAATCTGAGGCTCAAAGAGTTCAAGCTACTTTTGGAATGGGAACACGGGAGCTATCTTTAATATCTGAGAGGTTTCATGTGGAGAAAGGGTGAGATTTGGTCAGGTTGGCCCCAGATTGGCAGAAGGAGGAACAATGTTTGGATGGCATAGAGATGTCTAAAAGTGGAATGAGCTGTCTCAGGAGGTGATGCTAAGTTTCAATGAGTGCAAATTATGAATCTCTAGAAGTTGCCACCTATATTTGAATTCCCATTCTTCAAAGTTCAAATTATGTAAAATATAGTAATTGTATCCAGCTCAATGGAAATAGGCAGAGTGGATTCAAATGATGTGACCTTATTCAAACACTAGTCCAGGATCAGGCTGTCGTGAGTTCCTGCCTCCCTGACAGTCTTCAAATAGAGATTGGGTGATCACTTGTCTGGCGTGTCATCTTAGGACTTTCTGTTCTGTTTGATGTTATTAAATGAAATAATATTTGTACAGTATCTGACACATAGTAGGTACTTGATAAATGCTTGTTTTCCTCCTCCCCCTGTTCTTCTCCACACACACCCTTTGGAAACAGGCTATCCTAGATGGCTATTGGGATCTCTTTGGCCCTGGAGATTCTGTTATTCCTGATTTTCAAGATCCCTTCCAGCTGGGACACCTATGATCTCTGCTGTACAATATGACTTCAGATTTGTAAGTTTGGGAAATGGAGTGGAAAAGGAGATGGGAGGATGCCTTGGAAAAACTTTACCTATTTCATAATCTATCCCAGGCTCAGCCTTGACCATGCCACTCAAACTCAGCCAACCCTGTTCTAGGCTAATTATTTGCAGCCAAGTCATCCACCCTCAGGGGAACATGAGGAGAACATGCTCATGAGAGGCTTTTATGTGATTGTTTCGTGGATTTGTTATTTCTTCCTAAAAAGGAAACTCTTTTCACACCAATTAATTCATCTGAAAACAGTGATTCACTTAGCAGTGGGAGGGGGAAGCAAATCTGTTACCTAAGCCCCCAAAGAACAGTGGGTTTGTAGAGCCTGGAAAAACAGTTTGCAGAAGAAAGGAGAGAAAGGGCAGCCAATAGAGCTCCCAGGAAAGCCACTAGCGATAGAACTACCAACAAGCATAATGTAAAGAGACAGAGATAAAAAAAATAGAATGTTATGTTTCAGCAAATTCAGTGTTTGGTTTGGGGGTTTATTTGTTTTTTGGGGGGGATGGGGATAGTTTGTTTATTTTTTGAACCCTTATCTTTTCTCTTAGTATCAATTCTAAAGCAGAAGAGTAGCGAGGACTAGACAATTAGTTAAGTGTCTTGCCAAGGGTCATACAGGTAGGAAATGTCTAAGGCCAGATTTGAACCTGGGTCCTCCCAACTCTAGGCCTAGAGTTCTATCCACTGTGCTATGGGGCTGCCCCCAGTTCAATATTAATAGAAGTCTTCAAATAGAAGGCTAGCTTCTCCCACCTCCTTCAAAACTTGGCTCAGATCTCATCTTTTCTACAAGAAGTTTTTCCTTGTCCCTCCCCCTCTTGATGCCTTCCTTCTGAAATTACCTTCCATTTATGCTGTGTATATCTAGATATCCAAATATATGTGTTTTGCATATAAACACATTTATATATCTATGGAAACACATTTGTATATAAATATATATTTAGATATTAGTATATAGAAATATTTTTATAAATGAATGCATTTAAAAATAGTGCACATAAAAATCAAATGAGATATAAAAATTATCAACCAAGTTAACATGCAATGAGCTTCGTAAACCCTAAAATGACAAATTATATATTTTGTATATTACATGTAGTATATTATATGTAGAGAAATATATAGTATATGCAAAGTCATTTGAATGTTGTCTCCTCTGTTAGAATATGATGTCCTTTTTTTCTTTCTTTTGTATCTCTGGCACTTAGCACAACAAGAGTTTAATAAATACTTGTTGATTTACTGACTGATTAGAAATGTTACAGAAAGAATTCATGTTTTAGATAGGGATTAAATTAGATGGCCTCCAAGGTTTTTTCCAGCTGTAATTTTTTGAATCTATTGAAGAATTTTAGAAAAGTGATGAGCAGAGTATGTCAAGTACATTTAATAAATATTTTTGAGTACCTACTATACTACTGAATCTAGGTGGTGCAATGAATAGAGTACTGCCTTGGTTGGAATCAAAAAGACTTATTCATCTTCATGAGTTCAAATTCAGCCTCAGATACTTACTTGTTCTGTGACCCTGGGCAAGTCACTTAACTATTTGCCTCAGTTTCCTCATCGATAAAATGAGTTGGAGAAGGAAATGGCAAACCATTCTAGTAACTTTGCCAAGAAAACTCCAAATGGGGTCACAAGGAATCAGATATGACTCAACAACAACAACCACCTACCTACTATAATGGATGGCCAAGAACTCTTCCCTTCAGTCTAAAGGCAAACACCAAGCCCCATCCCAAGATACCCTAAAAGACAGCGTTTTCTCTCTTTGGTTCTAACTGGAGTGGGGAAAATCTCCAAATAGAGCTCTTGTCAAAGGTTCTACAATTGTAGGAAAACAGGGACCCTTGGCTCCCACACAAACACTCAAGATTTGGATAGAAAATAACCTTTATACAAGAACACTCAAAAGACACAAAGGACTATAGATTTGAAGCCAGAGATCTTCCGTTAAAATCTTGGTTCTGCCACTTACTACTTGTGTCAATTTTTAATTCTCTACTCCTGTTTGCCCATCTATGGAATGAATGAGTTGAACTAGAGGAACTCTGATATCCCTTTCAGCTATAAATCTATGAATAATTCTGATACTGTGACTCATAATATCATATAAATGGAGAAATCATATAAAATACTCATGGTAATAATAATCATCTAAATCACTAAAATATGCAATATTTTAAAAATCCATTAAAGAGGGGCAAAACAAAGAGTTATATGAGGTATGAGGGAAAATTGTTCCCAGCAGGAAATATCAGGGAATGCTTCTTAGAGGAGGTATGATTCAGATAAGAATCTGAAGAATGATTAGGAAATTAGCACTAGAAGGACTGAGCCTGTCAATTGACACAAAAATTATTATAATTTTACTTTGGAATAAAAATGTTCATACTATCCTATCTCTATTTTCTTTGTCTTGTGGATATGTTTTAAATGTACTGTATCAATCGATATGGCTTGGACTTTTGAGATATTCTTTAATTATCATCTTTCTATTGACAAGTGAAATAGGAAAGGAGAGTCATTCTAGACACATGAAACAACAGTGGCGAAGGGTAGTTCCATTGGACTGAAGTGGATAGGGTATAAGGGGAAGAAACATGATAAAGGAAAGACAAAATGGCACCAGATTGTGAAGGACCTTGAAGATGAGGCTGAAGAGCTGCTGAGAAGGAATCACAACAGACACATCAATGAGGTATGAGAGACAATGTGTCTCCTTTGTTCAATTTTTAGATTGTTGGATTTAATCCAACAAATAGTCATTATTTTTCTGCTCTGCTGTCAGACACTTATCATGCTCTACTTTGTATTACTGTCACATGCATTTAATTATCTCCCAAAACAACTAGAGGAGTGGTCTGCCTACCAAAGGCAATAGTTTTTGTTTGTTATTCCCCAAAATTAAAGAAGCAGAGAAAGAAAAAATATCCCACACTACAAAGAGATGCGACAGTCACAAACATAGAGTCAGACTAAATAGATGGAGTATGAGAAGATTGATGGATCATTGACACATGCTGGGTATTTAATACATATCTGTTGAATGAATGAATAAAATTCCTTCTAGGGCCAGCTAAGTAGCACAGGGGACAGAGTGCCAGCCCTGGAGGAGCTGGGTTCAAATATGACCTCAGACGCTTCCTAGTGTTATAGGGAAATTATCTATATCTATAATTTCCCTATAACACTAGCTATGTGACTTTGAGCAAGTAGCACTCTCTGTCTTAGAAATGATATTTAGTATTGATTCTAAGAAAAAGTTAAGGGTTTAAAAAAAAACAACTCTCTTCTAAACATGGTAGCCATTGTTAGTAATGTTATCCTTGAAAACGAAGGACTGTGCTAATTAGATGTATTAGAGAAAAGGAACAAAAGTCCTATATCCATGTGAAGCAGACACTGGATATATATTTAAATAAGTACTTATACATTTGACTTGAACTTAATAGCAATAATAATAATAATAATAATATTTAGAAAATATATAAAACACTTGAAGAAGAATAGCTAGTACTTATAAAATGCTTCAAGGTTTCCAAAGTGCTTCATTCTTGATAACCGATTAGATCATTACAACAATCCTGTGAAAGATATGAATTTTTAGTATCCCCATTCTATAGAAGAGAAAGTGAAGGTAAACAAAGGTAAAGAGACTTTCCCAGAATCCCACAGCTAGTGTCTGAGGCAGAATTTGAACTCAGGTCCTTCCTGACCCCAGATTTAGGCTCTATCCACTGTGCTACCTAGCTGGCTCCATTAAGGCTGAATACTCAGACTTCTGCCTTTGGGGAACTACTGAGTCAAATGTCTACTTGAGCCGGTTTTCACCAGAGGAAAGAGCCTGGACATTTGTGGCTCAATTGAGAATATTTATTTCCCTGACTCCAACATGCTGCTAAGTCTCCACATCCTGCCATTATGTTTGAGCTGGGAAAGAGAAAGGCCATTGTGAGCAAAAACACCTACCTGGTCCTGCATTCACAACCTTCTATTTGAAATGTGCAGAAAGCCTGAGATGGCAAGCCACGGCTAAGTTGCTGATGATAATAATATAAACTTTACTTAAGAACTTTTTACTCAAGCCACTTAGTTCACATGACGACTGCTGAGCCCAATGAGGTTGTGGAGGTTCCAACTGCCAATTATTTCCAAGAAAGATGACTTGGTTCTGAGGGAACTTCTCAGGAAGAATATTTTTGTTATTGTCCTCAATTCCCCCTCTTGACGGAGTAGATTAAAAGTTCATTTCTCATCCTACCTACCCCCGAGGATGACTAAGGCAAATTCTGGTTACCTAGAATCACAGTCATAAATTTCTAAAGTGAGTTGTTGTTGTCCAGTCATTTCAGTTATGTCTGACTCTCTCTGACCTCATTTGAGGCTTTCTTGGCAGAGATAATGGAGTACTTTGCCATTTCTTTCTCCAGTTCATTTTAGAGATGAGGATGAAAATGCAGCAAACAGGTTTAAGTGACTTGCCCAGGATCACACAGCTAGGAGATGTTTGAAGCCAGATTTGAACTCAGGAAGACTCATCTTTCCTGACTCCAGACCTGGTGCTCTAGCTACTGTATCATCTAGCTACTCCAAAGTGAGAAGAGATATTAAAAGGATATCCAGGAGGTAGATCGGTGTCTCTGTGAATGAAGAGCCAAGCATGGAGAGGAGAGGTCCTGGGTTCAAATAAGATCTGACCTCAGACACATCCTTGCTGTGTGACCCAGGGAAATCACTTAACCCTCATTGTCTAGCTCTTCTGCCTTTAAACCAAAATATAATATAGGTAAGGGTTTTAAAACAAAAAAAAATTTAAGCTACCCATAAGACATCTGAATGGGGAATCTCAGTTTTCTCAGATATAAATATTAACTATCAATGAAATATCTAATTATATAATCACAAAATCAGGTGAAATGAAACCTTGAGAAGTCAACAAATTCATCCCTCTGCCTCTGCAGAGCACCTCAAAACCATTTCAAATTGACCTTTTTTTGCAGACCTCCAGAAGAGAGTCCCAACATAGTCTCTCATTCTATTGCTAAAACAGCCTCCAAAGGAAGTTCTTCCTCTAACCAAAATTCTTCATATTGGAATTGATGCTTGCTTCAATTTGTTTTAAAGAAAGATTTGTGCTATAATAGCTCACTAATAACATTTTATTAACTATTCACATTCTTAAAAAGAGGATCATCTGCACAATGGGAGGGACCTAAAAGACACTTAATGATCATGTATTGATTGATGATACACTTTATCCAGTGCCTTAAGGCTTACAAAGTATTTCTTCAAAACAACCCTGTGAACCTCCCCAGGGGTATTAATGGGGTTTTAATATCCTCATTTTACAAATGAGATAACTGATGCTCAGAGACACTAAATAGCTTGCACAGAATCACATAGGAACTTCCCGAACCAAGATCTGAACTGAGATGTCTCCTGACTCCACTTCCAAAACTCTTTCTGCTAATCTATCATGCTTTTACTAACATAAAGACTTTGACTGAATTGTCCCTCAATCTTCTCTAAGCTAAATAAATATTCACTTTTTTCTCTCTCTTTAATTCTAAGCCAAGAGTAATTTTGGAGAATCACCTCTGAATCACCTCCTGTTGAGGACAGGAATAAAGATGTCTGATAGAAATTAACTTGACTCTCCACTAGTGCCTAGCAGAATTCACAGCACGTAAGATCTTTTTTAGCAAGTCTGACTCTAACTCCACATCCTTCTTAGGCTATGGGATCAATCCTCAACCCAGTACTCCAGGATTAGCTTTTTTTAGCCTCATTATAGGGAAATGGGGTTGGCAATGGCATAATTAGTCAAGTATGATTTACTTTAAGATTTGCCTGCATAAAGTGAAACTTGGTCGAGCTGACCTGACTCTTTGAACAGTGAGGATTCTACGCACAAATTAATTTTCCCACTACACTCAGGCTTCTCAGAAAAGCTAAACAGGAGTTAATTCACTACCTCTATCCACATTCACAAACACTGAACTCACATTTGGGTAGCCAAGGTGATGACTGGTCAACCCTGCTAAGCTCAAGGCTTCAAGTGAGGCTGCTTTCAAGAAAACACCCTGGGCATATTTTACTCTCATTTTCTCTAAGTTCTGTACTTCCTACTCAAAAACACTGCATTATGAAATTGCCTAGATCATTTTGACAAGCATTTATAACCTAAACTCTCTTAAATAATAAGCCTCGGAGGCCTCGCCCACAAAGAAAAGGTGTTTCTAAACTTACTTGAGTGGAACAGGATTGGATGACAACATACCCCAGTTAAGCTGCCATTGTGGAATTCTAGATTATAACAGGAAAACAAAGAAATTTCTTCCTGGACATTATATTCTTCATATACAGATCTGTAGTGTTGAAGATAATTGAAAGCCTTTTCTAAAATCGTCACTAAGCAAAAGTCTATGGAGAGCTTTCTGTCCTCTGTAGCTCAGTGCAAAGTTGTTTAAATTTGATCATTTATTTATCATACATATAATAAGTGTATACTATATGCTCTTGAGCAACAAGGACAGGTACTGAGGAGGCCAAAGATTAAGCATCTAACATTGTGATTATGCTTTGAACAAGTAGGGCATACAATACTTCTTTCTCTATTTCCAAGGAATTTACAGGGTGTAGATAAGACATGAATACAAATAATTATAATATAATAGATTAATCAATCAATAAGTTTTTTATTAAGCATCAATTATATGGCAGGTCTTGGGTTAGAAGTCAGTCATACAAAGATGAAATAGTCACTGGTCTCAAGGAGCTCATAGGTAAGGACTTGGCAAAATATACGGTTGCATGAATATTATGGAGAACAATGAGAATTTAGAGGAGAAAAGTATTGTGCAGACTGAGATTCTCAGGGCAGGCTTCCATGGAAGAGAAGGAATTTTAATCAGACCTTGACATATGAGTAAAATGTTAGTAGAAGGTGGAGGGAAGGAGGGAGTACTTTGGGCATAGATAACAGTATGAACAAAAATTCAGAGCTAGAAAAATATGGGAGAAATTCTTTGTCATAAGGGATGGCTCTCTGGTAGACATATAAGGCTAAATAGAGGGAAAGCTTTAGGCTAAAAATATATTAAAAGTGATGGCTGAAACTAGAAATAGATACAGGTAAAGAAAATGATCAAGGCCAGATCTTTGGGGAATATAGTCCAGGAGTATGCTGATGCCAGTTCTTATTGTCTAGTGAGAGCTGATTGTTAAATATTCAGTATGAGCATTCACACCTTGAAAATTAGCAACCACAAAAATTTATGGCTTGATGTCTTATTTTGTTGCTTGTCTTAATTTATTAAAATGATAGATAAAATGTTAATTATGCAGATTAAATTTAAAAGCGTGTCATGGATAAATATTTTTTTGGCCAAAAGAGCCAGTTGTTAAATAGCACACTTCTGACCAAATACTAACACTTACAGAATTTAAGGAGGGAAAATCAATCTAAGGGGAAAAGGAACAGCTAGCAAGGTAAAAAGAAAACCACTGTTAGCCAGAGGAGCATTAAAGAGAGGAGAGGGTTTCAAGGAGTGATTTGCTCCAAAAAACAAAGGATGAATACTGAGAAAGCATTATTGAATTTGGTGACTGGGAGAATGCTTTGAGATAACAATTTCAATAAAATGATGGGAAGGAAAGACAGTGTAAAAGGTTGAGGAGCAAGTAGGTGGTAAGGAAGAAGGATAACAGATCTTAGATGTCATCAACTACAATTACCACTCATTTTTTCCCCAATAAAAAAGGGAGGGGGCAGGGATGGGGCTTTACTCTCCAGACCATTCTATCAGAATGTAGAATTTGTTCACTGAGGTAGCCAAGAGGTAATCAAGAGGGCAGAGGGCAGGCACATTAGGTGGGAGCAGGGGTGGAGGGAATGCTGCCTATACAACTTTTGCAGATACCGAGATTTAAAGGAGCCAGTAGTGGGAAAAGAATATTCAAGGGAGTTATAATGGGTGAAAGGAATGGTGTGATTGTTTTAAGGAAGAGGAGCAAGAACAAGAGGGAAAAGGAAACCAATAAAGCAAGAAGAAAGAGAAGTTATATACATAAATGGAGTAGGTTCCAAGTTGTGGTGTCTTTCAAGGATGGAGAATTGGCTGGGGGCAGACCAGACAGTTATTAGCCAAATTCTCAGAAGCTTAAAAAAAAAGAAAAAAGGCAATGGTATGAACAGGCACTGCTGGGAACTGACTAGTCTGAGAATAGGAGGTATAACAGTTAGAAGGCTAGCTTTAGAGTTAGAAAGATATGAATTCAAATTCTGCCTCAAATACTTATTAACTATGTGATCCTGAGCAAATCACTGAACATCTCTGAGCTTCAGTGTCTTTTTCTGTAGATAATAATAGTATCTACCTCAGAGGGCTATTATGACAATCAAATCAAATGAGATTAGGAGATGGAAAAGGGAAATAAATCAAATTAGATTAATAGATAGAAAATTAGACATATAACAATTCTTATAAAGATGAAGTCAAATGAGATTCATATAAGTAAAGCCCTTTGCAAACCTGAAAGTACTATCTACATGTCGACTATTTATAATAATAATAGTAGCTATATATAATATTCTTTATTATATATATTGGTGTAATATTCTATAACAAAAAGCATGCTAAACATATACTTTCCAACAGACTGGAGGTTCAATTGTACTCAGGCTGCTAAGAATTTCCCTAAACTTTCTTTGTTAGTGAAATGAATTTCTGGTCACTAAGATGAAACCATTTCAGAGAGGAAGGACAATGGAACAATTAGAAATTGCATTCACTGTAAAGTGAAATATTTTTCCCATTACTCTACTAAAGAATATGGGGGAATGAATCCCATTCTAATTTTCCATAAACATATACATATATATTTATACATACATATGATGTACTATAAATAAATATCCAGGAAGTTTCAGGGTGTTTGCCAGAATATAATCTACCAGAGAATCACAGATTTGCAGCTAAAAGAAACCTAGGACAACCTTTTGGTTCAACCTTCCATTTTACAGATAAGGAAACAGTGCTAAAAAGGTTAATTAACTTGCCCAACATTAGAGAGCTACTCAGTGACAGACAGAATCCCTAAAGGAATGCTAAAAGTATTGATATATAGCCATTATTGTTTGCCCAAAGAGAGAATCTGGGTGGGAGCTTGAACAATGGCATTACCTTGTTAATATCTCTATTAATGGATGGGGTCCATCTATCTTCTATCAACACACAGGCTACATTTATTCATATGGATGATAGAAACCTTGTTATGAAGATAACAATAAGAATAATTAGTACTTTTGTAATACTCTAAAGTTTAAAAAATGCTTTATATACATGAAGAAAGAAAATCTATTGATTTGCCTCTTGCAGGTGTTCAGCTTTTTCCCAGACACAGCTCATTCACCCAAACTTTAAGACTCACTGTGTGCATCACCTCACATTTAGAATTCTTGAAAGGCCAAGATTTTCAGAAACAAAAATAATTTGCTTTGACTAGAATGTTTCTAGAAATATGGGGCATCTCTCTGACAAACCACACATTTCTCTGGGTGTTCTATATTTTAAAAGAATGCTTGCTGTACATTCCTTCCTTCCAAGAAGAATTAATATCCAGTTCTTAGTTCCTGAATTAATTCTGTAAACACCTCACTTATGACATATGCTAGTTTCTGAGTCACTTTGCCAGCTTTCACATTTTTCAAATGGGAATGAACTTGTCATTTCACAAGTGCTTTCATTGTGACCCCTAAGGTCATATTTACAAAGTGCTCTGAAGATTCTTCAAAGAAAAGGGAGCACTTCAGTTTCACAGAGGGGAGGAAATGTGCTTTAGCATAACAAATAGGACACAGGAATCCAGGGGGCCCTTTGGCTGCAGGCTAACATGTCTCAGTTCCTCAACTGGAAAACCAGGTGCAGGCATACCTCCGAGATATTATGGGTTCAATTCCAGACCACTGAAATAAAGTGAATTTCATAATAAAGTGAGTTACAGGAATTTTTGGTTTCCCAGTATATATAAGTTATGTTTACATTATACTATAATCTGAGTGTGTGATAGTATTGTGTCTAAAGAAATGTACATACCTTAATTTAAAAATAATTTATTGCTAAAAACTGCTAGCCATCATCTGAGCCTTTAGTAAATTATAATATTTTTGCTGGTGGAAGATCTTGCCTCCATGTTGAAGGCTGCTGACTGATCAGGTTGCTGAAAGTTGGGTTGACTCTGGCAGTTTCTTAAAATAAGACAACAATGAAGATTAACTCTTTATTTAACGAATACTTTGAGGCCATCGTAGGTTTATAATTGGACCAATTTCAACATTGGTTTGTCTCAGAGAATAGAGAGAGGAGTGGAGGACGGGAGGAGACCAGAAATGGCTGGTCGGTGAAGTAGTCAGAACACTCACAGCATTTCCCATTTAAGTTTGCTGTCATATATGAACAAAATTCATGGTGTCCCAAAACAAGTACAATAATAGCCTCAAAGATTACTGATCACAGATAGCCAATCTGTGGCATAATAATAGTGAATATATAGATGTATTATAATAGATATAACAGATATAATAATAGTGAGTTAGAAATATTGCAAGAATTATCATACTCTGACAGAGACACGATGTGAGCACATGCAGTTGGAAAAATGGCACTGATAGACTTCCTCAATGCAGGGTTGCTGCAATCCTTCAATTTGCAAAAAAAAATGCAATATCTGCTCAACATATTAAAATGGAACACAACAAAAAGAAGCATGCCCGTATTCTGTGGAATCTTATGGGGTCAGATGGAAAAGCAGATTTTGAAACTGTGATGAGATCATCACTATTCAAAGATTTCCTAGGCAGGTGGTGAAGGAACGAAATTTAGCCGAGGCCATAAGGATATGGAATATAGTTTGTACAGTACCTGGCATAGGAGAAGTGTCTAATAAATTTTTATTGATCAATTGAGTTGCCACAGCTGGCAGCTCCAGGACTGGGGCTATTGTTTGATGCTTGATCCATTCGTTGAAAGTAGGATGGGAGCCAAGGAGGGGAAGTCAGATCAGGTCAGATCTGGAGAAGGACATGGCAGGGCAGAGACCCTCACTGAAACAGATGAGCCCCACAGGTAATGCGGAACAGACAAATGTGCTGTCAAAGCCAGGACAGTGCCAGATAAGCCAAAGGTGCGCCCAGACTAGCCCACTCCTGAGGTCAGGTTTAAGCATCAAGTTCTCCAAGAGAAAAGAAGCAATGCTAATGAATACTTCTACAGGAATGGAACATTTCAAGATACAGTTTGATGTCTTTTAGTCAGTTCAGGTCTGCCAGTCATCTATTTTCTTCCTTCCTTCCTTCCTTCCTTCCTTCCTTCCTTCCTTCCTTCCTTCCTTCCTTCCTTCCTTCCTTCCTTCCTTTCTTCCTTTCTTCCTTCCTTTCTTCCTTCCTTCCTTTCTTTCTTTTTTAAACATCTACCTTCTGTCTTAGAATTAATAGATATTTTAAAGTAATTAAAATTTTGTTCTTTAATCAAAATCCTATTCTGATGCTTCCTCCCAGTGTGGAGGTGATCCCAGGTGCAAGAAAAATCACATGAGCAGAACAGACTCCACAGCAGATTGTCCCAAGCTGGAAGCCCTTGGCGGATGGTCTTGATGAAGAGCTTCATGACTGATTTATCCAAAGACCAGCCCACCTTAGTTCAGAGCAGATCATCGTACTGGCAAGCAGGATGGTACAATGGAAGGAACTAGATTTGAAGTCAGTCCCAGATCTGTCATTTATTACCTGTGTGACCTTTGGCAAGTCAATCCTTTTTTCTGGATCTCTGCTTTCTCATCTGTAAAATGTGGGAGTTGGCCTCAAAGACCTCAAAGGCCCCTTTCTGCCCAGTGCCTATAATTCTAGAACTAGGTGATTTCTAAAGTCCTAGTCTAAGGCTTAGATTTTTCTGACAGGCAATGGAATCTTTAACCCCAGCCACTCACAAAGACCATCTACTAAGTTACAAAAAGGTCAGGGCACACACTGTAGAGAAATGCCCACAACAGATGAACTGATAGATTGTTGAAGTAAACAAATTTATTTGCCAAGCCAAGTAGTCCTGCCAGACAGATCAATATTTTATTTTACCTATTATTTGTATGCAAATCAATCCCCATAAAAGCAGTTTTAAGGTTGCCTAAAAGCACGTCTTCCTATGGTCCCTATAATCTTGTTAACAAGAACCCATTTACTCAGCAGGCACAAAAAGAAATCTCAGCCCATTCTGCATCCTGAATTACTGGGGTTCAAACCAATGTGGTTTTATTGTAAATCTCAGCACTTGACATATTCAGAATGAAAGGGCTCCTTACATAAAATTGCCTTGTTATCCCTGATTATTGGTGGTTTTCTTTTACATAACTAGGCTCTTGTACTGTTGGGTCTTTTTTCAAGTAAGACTTTCTCTGGAAAAAGCAACTAAAATGTGCCCTCTGGATTGGATTCTTCTCTGCATAGTATGAAGAAATTTGTGTAACTACTCTGCAAATCTCACTGTCTTCCAAGATCCATCTGTTCAGCTCTTAGCAGCACAATTAGAGAAATAGGATATTTCTTGGAGTAAATGGCTTCCTAGGAGTTAAGTTTCCTTCATTATCCAACGTTATATGGTCTTGATGATAGTAAGCAAACTCTGCTTTAGCATTTTTGTAAGTTAGTTTTTGTTATTTTTTCCCCAAAAGAGGAGCATCATCCTAAGAAACCACACTACCATACTTATTTTGCTTTTCCCCAAAATAAATGGTCTAAAGGCCAGAAAGCCATGATGTGTGCCCTTCATAACTCAACATCACTTTTTTTTAATGCCCAGAAAAGTAAAAGGCATCTGCCACATTTCCTTCAGAAAAAAAAAAAAAGGCTTTCATTAGTCACTTACTCGGGGATGCTGTTAGTGAAAGCCAGCTTGGCAGTATATTTCAGTAACCCTCCACAAAAGATGCAAAAGGAAAAGACAACTTATCAACAGACATGAATACAAATACGACGTGCCCAGAGTGTGGGTCAGATGTGCAGGCACACCCTGGAGGAGCATTCCTATTGGCTCCGACCTATTACACATCCATGCATACAAATAACATGAAACCCACACCAGGTGCAGCCATAAGTCAACAGAAGGACCATTATAACAACCACAAAGATAAACCGCAATAAAATGGAGCTACAAGTGCCACAGGCAAACATACAAATGCTGTGCCAAGTTCTGAGTCAGAAAGGAAATGGGACCTATGTTCACATAAAACACAAACAAACAGGTATGTATCCAGAGTTCTTGCCTGTTCTAAGACTGTTTCCACTACCTCCATCCTTAAGCGACTTCAAATTTTCATGTATCACATTAATTCTATATTTTTAAAAAGTTTTTTTAACCCTAAATTTCTAAGTATCTGTCTCAGGGCAGAAGAGTGGTAAGGGCTAGGCAACTGAGGTTGAGTGACTTACCCAGAATCACACATCTAGGAAATATCTGAGGCCAAATTTGGACCCAGGACCTCTTGTCTCCAAGCCTGGCTCTCCATCCACTGAGCCACCCAGCTGCTCCTTTTATTCCAGATTTTAGCATTCTTGAGGTCCACCATCGAGTTTCTGTATTGAGTAACTTTGCTCAGGGTGGGATAGAGAAACAATGCCACTTAACAAATCAGCTTTGGCTGAACAAAAAAATAGGTGGATTCTGCATGGGCATGATGCAAGGGAAAGGATCGCATTTCACATGAATTGAAAGGGGCAGCTGGATGGCTCAGTGGTTGGAGAGCCAGGCCTAGAGACGGAAGGTCCTAGGTTCAAATCTGGCCTCAGACACTTCCCAGCTGTGTGACCCTGGGCAAGTCACTTGACCCCCATCGCCCACCCTTATCACTCTTCCACCTAGGAGCCAATGCACAGAAGTTAAGGGTTTAAAAAAAATAAATTAATGGAAACACATGAATTGAAAAACCAGTGCTTAAAGTGGCATGACAGGAGGGGAAAAATGTTGCAAGAATTTTCCCAACCACAAGGGAGACAGTATGCTGGAATCAGAAGCAGGGTCAGTTCCAAAAGCAGTCCTAAATGTTTATAGTCTTCTCTAGCTAGTGGGACTGGAGAAACCAGGTAGGCACAAAATGTTGCAGTGCCTGGGCAATGAGCTAAGGAGCTGAACTCCCATCCCCACTCTCATGGAAGGGAGGCCACCTATCAGAGCAAATGAAGAGCAAGAGCAAGGAGTGGGTGAGCTGAGAAGCCCAGGTCAACAAAGGTGCCCACTGAGAAGAAAATGCAGCTCATCAAAAGATTCCACATGGGAGTAAGCAGAAGCGCTGGAGACATGAGTTCCCCTCATCATACGTGTTCTCTGGTCATTCCTCAACAACATGTATGTCTTCTCCCCAGCTGGTTGTGGAAAAACTCTGGTATATGGGAAGAATTTTGTTACTTATTTAAAATTGTGCTGCTAGGTTGGATTTTGCTTTAGAGAAGAAGGGGGGAGAAAATGAAATTATTTGAGTGGAAATGTTTGAATGATAATAGCTAACCTTTATATGGTGTTTACTATGTGCCAAGCAGTGTGTTAAGCACTTTATAATTATTATCTTATTTTATTCTCCCAACAACCTTGGAAAGTAGGTGTTATACTTATCCCCATTTTATAGATGAGGGAAATGAGGCAAATAGAAGTTAAATGACTTGGCAAGGATCACCTACCCATTAAGTATCTAAGGCCATATTTAAACTCAAGTCTTCCTGACTCCATACCCAGTGCTCTAACTGTAGGTTATTGAAGGGTTCAACTTAAAGGACTTACATGGCAATGTATAGAAAATTATTATTGGTTGATAATGGTAATTGTTTGTTCTTTCTTAAATTTGAACATCTTCTTTACATGAGACTCATCGCCACTATGGCAATTTTCTCTCTTGTGAAATTATGTAAAGGTTTCAACCAAGAAAGTTTGTTTAGCAAATGCTTCTTGATGGATTGTTCTGGTTAGACTTATCTTTTAGTTCAGTGCCGAATAGTTTTAGCACCTAGCATGCTTCCTTGCCCATATCACAGTGTGTCATGAAGCTAAGCGCCAGATGTCAGATCCAAGACGATTTTGACTTTACCAAGGAGTGTAAGAATGATTATCTTTATTTGCTGACAAGAAACCGACATGTTCATGAATCCTCATCCATTTCACTTTGGATTAAGAGCAAACATTTCTAATGCTTAGTTTTGAACATAACCTCTAATAATTAACCTTCCTGAACCCTGATACTAAAGAAATGTAGTTCCTCCAGGCAGAACACATGATAGCAATCTAAACAGCCCATAACAACACTACATCATGGCTAGAGAGAGGAAGTTAGAAAGAACAGCACATCTAATTGAAATTGCCCAGGGAATTTCTAAAACCAGATAAAAATTTCCATACTGGAATTTCACCAAGCTACTGGAGCAAAATCCCCTGCTCTTGCCAAAATGTGCCAGGGGGCCTTCAAAGACCAATAAAAGTTACATTTTAAAATTCTACCAAATGGCACACAAGCAGGGAGGAAGAATGATATATTGAAAGGAACCCCAGCATAATTCTTTTATGATTTCCATTACTACCTCTATGCTGACCATTCCTAAATCTATAGAACCATTATATCAAAAGACAGACAGATAGCACAGTGAATAGAAAGCTAGCCTTAGAGTCAGGAAGACCTGAATTCAAATCCCATCTCAGACACATAATGCCACTTAACCCTTCTCAGGCTCAATTTAGTCATTTACAAAATAATATAAGATAAAATAATACAAAGATAAAAATAGCACTAATCTCAGAGATGTGAGGAATAAATCAAATAAATGTGTAAGATGCTTTGAAAATCTATGCTATGTAAATGCTAGCTATTATAATCAATATATTCAACTGTAGAGGCACTCTCTCAGACATTCACTACGTGACCATGGGAAAGTTAATTTAGCCTCAGTCTGCCTCAGTTTCCTCAAATGGTCAAAGTGAATAATGGCACTTCTCTCCTCAAAGTTGTCATTAGGATCAAATGAATTAGTATCTCTAAAAGGCTTAAAGGGTGTCTGGCTAGATGCTCAATAGTGTTTAATAATATCTGTTCTTTTTCTTCCCCCTTCTCCACTTCAAAACCCAATTTCTAGTCCCATATTTCTTTTCTGATGTACAACTCTTGCTTACATCTGAAATTCAGCATGTCCAAAACTGAATTCACCATCTTCTCTCCAAAACCTGATCCTCCTTTGCCTTGTTCTATTTCTATTGATGCAATCATCTTCCCACTCACCCAACCTTGAAACCTCCTATAACCTTGATTCTTCTTCTTCAGTCTCCCACATGCCAACAGCTGCCAAATCTTGTGGATTCTACCTCCATGTCTTCTTGCATCATCTGCCTCCATTTTATTCAAACATCCACTATCCTGGTTCAGGTCCTTCTTACCTTTCACCTGAATTGATGCAATAGTTTTCTAGCTGGTCTCCTTGTCACCACTCTCCTCCCACTCCAACCCATCAAGCACTCCAGCTCCAAAGTATTGCTCTTTAAAGAGAGTTGTAGGAGTTCCTTACTACAAAAATGAACAAAAAAAACACTCTTTAGAGCTTGACATTTGAGGCTTTTGAATATTTCACTTTGTTTCCCTTCACGCATTCTACTTTCCATTAGATTTTCACTCAGAGCACCCTGTCTTCTCTCTAGTCTTTGTATACATGCCACCTCTATAACTAGAACACACTTCTTCCATATTTCCACTTGCTAAAATTCCTTCTTCCTTTCAAATCCAGCTCAAAAGTTGCCTTTTCTGTAAAGCCATTCCCAGTCTTCTTACCCCAAAGTCATCTCTCCCTCTTCAAAGTTCTTTCCAGGCCTTTCCTTTGCCTTTAATACATTCCATCTTTTATCACATATATTAATGTCCAAGCAGTACACAACTCCCTTTCCCTATTGGATTATTAGATCTTTGGAGACTGTGTAGTAATTTATTTTTTTTTTTTAGTAGTAATTTATTTTTAACCACCTCAGAGGCTTGCATATAGTAGGAACTTTTATCCCTCCTTCTAGAAAGGTGTGCATAGTAAATTCTTAATAAATATTTAATGAGTCAAATTAGCCTGAGCATCAGGATGTACGGGTACTAATCTCGACTCTATTAAAAATTAGTATGTAACTTTGAACAAGTGACCGCTTCCATCACTACTCATTTCTCTCATTCACAAAATGAAAGGAGAGATAGATTAGATCATCTTTAAGGTACTGCTATGCTCTAATATTTCATGATTCAATCACTATTTTATTTATCTGCACTCATTCTATAAGTGGGGGGAGGGAGAAGATTATTTTGTTTTCCCATTTCTGTGATTCCATCAGAGCAGGAGGCTTCTAGTGAAGAACTCTCTCTACCAATTCAGATCAGGGCCTTCTTAGAGTTAGGAAAACTAAGATTTCCAAAGATATAAAGACTTATTCAGTAAATAGCAAAGCTGAGATAAAATTAGGTCTTCTGGCTCTAAGTCCAGAACTTCTTCCACTGTTCTGCAATTGCCTGATAATATGACAAGACTCTAGTTTCATTTGAGCTCATCTGCAGGACCAAAGAATACACTAATAGAAGCACTGTCAAAGTGGAAGAACCATATACACATATATACATTATAAATACATGTATATGTAATGTGTTTGGGTTTCCACATGGTACATATTACAGGTCCAAATCACAGTTAATTACATTTTTAAACTTCAAGAAAAAAGAGAGAGATAAAGACAGAGAGACTGACTTTTGATTATATCTTGAAAATTCATAGCTGAATCAGCTCTTTCTCAATTGTAGAAAACAAAAAAAGGTCTTTTCCAAATCTTAGCTCTATACCATGGTACGTTTTGCTCACCTAAGACTCTTCTCCAAAAGAAGTAAAATTATATGACTTGTTATTGTTTGGTTGTTTTCCACTTGTGTCTTATTCTTCATGACTCAATTTAGGGTTTTCTTGGCAAAGATTATATGACTAAAGTATGACAATATTTTAAACCCCTAATGAAAATAAAGTCATAAGTTTTGAGAAGTTAAAATGAAACTGATTTATCATATGATTTCTGTAAATTATATATATGAAATATATACATATTCATATATATATATAAAATCACAGATTAAGGCAATGTGCTTAGTCAGAAATGATACTTCAATAAAATAATGTTTCTACCCATGATAAAATATCATCAATATCATATAGGAAAAAAACCACCTAGATCTTAATGACTAGGGGAAAGAGTAGGAAAGATTGGTGTTGCTGAAATCCTTTTTCCCTAAGAGTACTTTTGCCAAGGTAGAATGTGTCTTACCTTGTTTTTATTAAGAAATATCCATTTCCTCCAATTTCCTAGCATTTAATCTCACATGTAACGTGGACCAGCAATTGTTTAACTATTCTGATTATTTAAGATTTAATTCCAAGTCCAGTGCTCTATCCACTGGGCAACCTAGCTGCCCCCTCATGCATCTTATTTTTCCACTCATGAAATAGGAACCAACTACACACAATTCTGATGCATTAATGCATAATGATGTCTTGGGGCAAAGGGGAAGGGAACAAGCATTTAACATCCTACTATGTTCCAGGCACTATACTGAGCGCTTTAAAACTATCTCATTTAATCCCCACCACAACTCTAGAAGGTAAGTGCTATTATTATACTCATTTGATGGTTGAAAGATTGAGGTGGCCAGAAGTGGAGCAAATTACTTGAGGTCACACAGCTAGAAAGTATCTGAGGCCACATTTGAACTCAGGTCCTTCTGACTCCAGGCCCAACACTTTCTTAGTGTGTGTGTGTGTGTGTGTGTGTGTGTGTGTGTGTGAGAGAGAGAGAGAGAGAGAGCTCATATACAATATAGTAAAACTATGCAAATCTATATTGTCAGAATCATGATTATTATTAGGTATTGCCCTTTTCTGGTAAATGATTGCTTTCTATTTCTTAATTCTGATTACTATCATTCTAGAGATGGGAAATCTCTCTTTTTTTAACCCTTACCTTCCACCTTAGTGGAGTACTATGTATTGGTTTCAAGGTAGAAGAGCAGTAAGGGTTAGGCAATGAGGGGTTAAGTGACTTGCCCAAGGTCACCCAGAGAGGAAGCATCTGCCACTAGATTTGTGGGATATCTCATTTTAAGTCATTCTCTTTGGACAGAAGAGATCCAGAAAGTGCTGCCTGAGTACCTAAAAAACCCCAGTGTCAGCCTTGACAATTTAGCCCACTTTTAGTCATTGAGAGAGGTTCACCCTGAATCAATGAAATTCTACAGACACATATGTTTTTATGCAGAACATAATAAACTAACACTTGGAAATGATCTAAACAAGTAAATGGGGCTGGGCTGGGCGTCTGTCATCAGAACAAAATGGCAAGAGCAGAAGCAGGCCAGATTTAAACAAATTAATCTACATAAAAGCTTCTCCCTCAAAGCTATTACTTAATGCAACCAGCTGTCTTCTCATTCAGAACCGAAGCAAGTGGTCTATCCCCAAATTAGGAGTCACTTATGGAAAGCTTGTTTGGACTGTAGAAGAATTAATGTTTAAAGGAATTGTTGGTCTTGGACAATTAGTAATTAGTTTGTGAATGCCTATTGTACCCAAGGGGGTTTGAAACTGCAGTAGATTTTTAGATTATGGAATCTTTGAGTTGGAATTAATCTTCGAATTCATCTAATCAGAATTCCCTTCTCCAGCATCTCTGACAGATGATAAACTAGTCTTTGCTTGAATATTTCCAATGGCAGGGACCTCACTACTTTATAAGGATGTGCAAAACATTATTAAATAACTTTATCTTTTTAAGATACACTCCTCTAGTCCACAAGCATCTATTAAATACAGAGTAGATTGCTAGATTACTATGATGATATTGAGATAAAATATAAAATAGCCCCTAACCAGGAGATACTCAAAAGGGACTAGACAGCCCCTCTGCCATGTTATGGTAAGATGGGCAAGGCACTTTCTAAAACATTCTGACTTCCATAGATGCTGCTAGAGCTATGGACAAGGTCATCCTGGAGCTAAGTGGGAAACTCATAGGTGTGACTTCTGCATTCCTATGTCCAGGCTCTCATGGGTCTGACCAGCTGTCTGGAGAAAGCTGCCAAAAAGGATGATATCCAGAAAGTAGCAGAAGACTCCCCCCACAGAGGGCCTTTTGGGCTACACAGAGGATCAGGTTATATCCTGTAACTTTAACAGCAACCCCACTCTTAGTACCTTTGATGGTGGCACTGATATTTCCCCTAATGACCATTTTGTCAAGAGCATTTCCATATAATAATAGTACCTACTATATGACGAGTATTGTGCCAATTATTTTACAATTTTATTTTATATTTTATAACTTAATATTTTACAATTATTATCCCTTTTGATTCTCAAGATAACCCTGAAAGGGAGATGCTATTTTTCTCCCCAATTTATAGATGAAGAATCAAGACACTGTGGTGAAATGACTTGCTTAAGGTCAAACAACTAGTATGTATCTGATACTGGATCTAACCTCAAATCTTACTGACTCCAGGCTCAATGTAGTTTTTTCATTGTATTGTAGCACCCAGCTGCCTCCTATATATAGTTATGGAGACCCTGTAGTAGACTTCATGGTCTCTACACCCTTCAAGGAGTAAAGTAGAAAGTTCTTCATTCCCTTTCAGAAGGGGAGTCCCACCTCCTGGGGAGCCACATCCATAACTTATTTCTCTACATAAAGGTCCTCCTGCCCCACATATAATCCTTGCCCAAAGGCATCTGTGTAGCTGGAGGAGAAGCAGAGAAGCCTCTGTTCTCTATCATCAATAAAGTTACTATAGTCAGTGCAAAATATAAGAGAGATGAGGAAAAGCCTACTCCAGAAGGAGGGATTCAAGCTGCATTTTGAAGGAAGCCAAGAATGTCCAGAGGCTGAGATAAGAGGAGAGACAGCACTTTAGGCATATGGGAAAACCAATACAATCTCCTGGATGGGGATGGAAGATGGAGGCTCTTATGTGAAGAACAGCATATCTAGATTATAGAGTGCATGGAGGGGAAATAAAGTCTACCAAAGGTTGGAAGGGTCCAGTTTTCAAAGGGCATATAAAGGAAAGTGAAACCTTTTTGCCCTAGAACCTTCTCACTTTTAGTGATGGAACTAGTTCAGTGTATGAGCTTCCTCATCCGTAAATCACTAGGGCTTATTCAAAGAGGATATACAAATGGGACATTAAATTTATTAATCTGTTCTATGGAATCCCAACAGGAAGTGTCTAGGCGTTCCCTAGGGAAAGAAAAATATCATCTGGCAGATTTGTTTACTTGATGTTTGCTCCTGTTATTTCCTGAACCCACTCTAATATACACCATCGATTGAGGTTGGGAAGTCTAAAAAAAAACACCCTACATTGCAAAGCCATAGAAATCAAGTGTTAACAACCTAGGTAATAAATAAGTCGAAGTAATGATAGAATAATCATGATGACTGACTTTTGTATACAACTATAGGGTTGGGAAAACACTTTACAGATAGAGTGATAGAGTGGAAAGGACACTTCAAAATTATAAGATCTGTGTTCAGATCCAAGTTCTATCACTTACTACCTGGGTTACTTTGGACAAGTTACTTAATTTCTCCAAGTCTCAGTTTTGTCTTCTATACAAAAAAAGGTCTGGCTAGATCCTCTAGAGTCCCTTCCAACTTGATTCTAGCAATTGTTTGATTTTCTACATTATAGTGTTTATTTTATTTATTTATTTGCTGTTTTCTTCTAGGAGGTCGATAATCCTTGAGCTGGTCAATATTTAGCACAGTACCTGGTACACAGTGGATAATTAATGACTATTTCTTCCAGTTCCATCCCACCCCTATCTTAGAGAGCAATCTGTTTTACTTGTAAAGAAATCAAGTTTTCTTTTAGTATTATTGCTTTCTACTTCTCCCCTTTCAGACTGTCCTTCACTTCTGTTGCTATTCAGTAACGTCTGACTCTTAGTGACCCCTTTTGAAGTTTTTCTGGCAAATACTGGAGTGGTTTGCCATTTCCTTCTCCATCTTTTTTTTTTACAGATAGGAAACTGAGGTAAACAGGGTTAAGTGATTTGTCTATGTGTACATAGCTAGTAAATCGTTGAGGTCAGATTTAAAATCAGGAATATAAGTCTTCCTGACTCCAGGACAGGAATTCTATCCACTGTGCTACCTAGCTGCCCCTCCATTTCTATGCATTAGGATTTCTAGACAGTTATTTTCTCTTTTGTTTCCTTAATAAGAGTTGATACCATGGATTCGTGTTCTTTTTATCTATTTTTTCTCATGTATAAGTCACAAATTTTTCTGTATGATTCTGATTTTTCTCTTTAACTATTTGGAAATATCTTACTGTGGTTCCATATCTCTTAGGAAGACACAGGGTCCTATATTTCTCCTCTGGTTTTCCTTTGTCATGTGATATTTATTCAGAGATGTTTGGACTCCCTTTAGTATTCTAGAAGCTATCTATTTTGGTAGTGTCTTCCCTGTTGTATTATCTGCTTGTGCTTAAGGTTCTTAACTGAGTTTTCCTCAAGAGATCTTTGATAATTTTATTCTTTCTCCTTTCTATTGCCCCTGACAATGTTGACTTTCTGAATCCTTCCTCTTTAATGGCAGATATCCTAACAAGTAGATCTCAAGGTTGTGTAAGCCTCCTCTCACACTGGGAAATTCCCTTTTCACCAACTTTAGGATCTACTCCATGTTACTTCTGTAGGAACAGAGCTGGCTTTGGCCAGTACCTTTCCTTCAGACCTGATGCTACTCACTTCTATATATACACTGGTATCCTGCTTTAGTTTTCTGTTTCCCTTAGTTCTTCGATTGAATACTACTTCAGAACAACTTGCTACTTGAAGAGAAGCTTCCTATACCTCCACTACCTCCTCATGGAGTGAGGTTGGATAGGGAGCATAGTTGAATTCTATTTCTTATTGCAACAGAATGATGGTCTGAGGAGAGTGGCAGTTGGATATGCTGGAAGAGACTACAACAGGAACAGTTTAATTGTTAAAAAGATCTCACACTGCAATCATGTATGGGTACCATTGGGCTACTCTGCCAAAGCATGGGGAGAACAAGAAAATCAACTAAAAAGCTAGTGGAAATAATTAATAATTTTAGCAAAGTTGCAGGATACAAAATAAATCCCACACAAATCATCAGCATTTCTATGTGTTTCTAATAAAAATCAGCAGCAAGAGTTAGAAAGAGAGACTCCATTTAAAATCACTCTAGGTAATATACAATATTTGGGAATCTGTCTGCCAAGACTAACTCAGGAATTATATGAACACAACTACAAAACACTTTTCACACAAATAAAACTATATCTTCAATTGTTCATGGGTAGGACAAGCAAATATAATAAAAATGACAATCCTACCTAAACTAATTTACTTATTCAGTGCCATACCTATCAAACTACCAAAAAACGTTTTTATAGAATGAGAAAAATTATAACAAAGTTCATTTGGAAAAACAAAAGATCAAGAATATCAAGGGAACTAATAAAAAATGTGATGGATGGGGGTTTAGCAGTGCCAGATCTTAAACTGCACTATAAAGAGACAGAAGGTTGGATTAATGGAATAGACTCTGGGTAAATGACCTCAGCAAGATAGCATTTGATAAACACCAAAATGACAGCTTTTGGGACAAGAATCCACTAGTTGACAAAAACTGCTGGGAAAATTCAAAGTGTGGGGAGAAATGGAGAGGTAGTGCTGATTATGCATGTTAGGGGTTAGGGATTAGCTTTCTCTAGTGTTCATCCATCAGGTTGGTACCTTTTCAGGGTTCTTAGTGTCAGAGCCTGTGGAAGCAACTACAATTGCTTTATTTCCCAACAATAACTCTTATTTTGCAGGGTCTTGAGAAGTCCTGAAGTCATCTACTCCTCCATCTTATTGGTCATTTCCTATAACCCTATCTCATTTGAACCTTATAGCAACCTCTTGATGTAGCTACTTAAGGTAGCATCATCCATATTTTACAGACAAAGATAATAAAGGTTCTTAGAGGTAGGCTTTGAACCCCTATCTTTCTCACTCCCTATCCAGCACTACCCACTCTACAGCCCTGATCTAAACATAGGAGAGCATTGGGCCAAGATCACTTAACAGGATTCTCCACTTGATAGAACTTCTGGGCAACTATACAGATAATCAAGATTAGAATGGCATCGAAACAACTAAATGTCAACACTGGAGTCAAAAATATATGGTCCTAAATCAAAATCTTTATTTGGATGATTGCCTCAAAATAGTTTTAGGGAACTCAATTATCCACAGTGGGAGAATTTAGAAGAAAAGAGAATTACATTATAGTTAAATAACTTAAGCCAACATTTGTGCTGTCATGGGTTTTATTTTCCATAAGGACAAGGATCCCATTGGTCGGCCTTCCTCTGTATGGCAACAAACAGAGTACTACGCACAAATAGGATAAACTTTATTCATGGAGCTGATGTGACTAGGGACAAGTAGATGAATTGTAAAACATAAGAACTAGCACAGGCTCTCGTATCTTGGAGTTCATGATAAGTTGGGAGAAGAATGCTAGGCATAGTCTAATATATTCAACTTTTTAAGTGCAGATTTTAAAATTTAGAAAAGGGCAGGCAAAAACCCATCACCTGATATTTTATATATTAAATTGTCTCAAAAGATATAGGATGTTCTCAAGAAATAAATTCTGATGCCTCAAATATAGTTGATTCTGATCAAGTGAATTCATCAGATGGATTTTGCTACAGGGGAGGTCATCATCTAACGGAGATTTTAAAAATATGGTTATGAGAGATAAGGAGGGACAGGTAACTGAGAGCAACATATTCCCATAAGAATAATTCTCAAGTGTTCAAAATGTGTATGACAAAGGTTGCAGTGAAGTCTAAACTACTAAACAAATATTTCAAAAGTCATGTTTAGCAAACAAGTACATCAAAGGAGGGTTATGAGTGCTACTCAGAGTAGATGGACCAATGATAGAAATTAGAAAAGGGGAAAGGGGTGGCGCTGGGTAGCTCAGTAGATTGAGAGTCAGGCCTAGCGATGGGAGGTCCTAGTTTCAAATCTCTCCTCAGACACTTCCCACCTATGTGACCCTGGGCAAGTCACTTGACTCCCATTGCCACCCTTACCACTCTTCCACCTATAAGTCAATACACAGAAGTTAAGAGTTAAAAAAAAAAAGAAATGAGAAAAGGAAGGAGTATTCAACATTTATTTTGCTTTTGGATAGAAAGCTCATTATGAGTCAATAGTATGACATAGTAACAATAACAACCACAAAACTAATGCAATTAACTAAAGATGACTTTCCAGGATGAAAGAATCTATAATTTTCATGTAATTTCACTATGCCCAAACACCTAGTAAGGTATCTGGTATGATACTAAATCTATAAATTAATTTAAATAGTAATATAATTTTTATTATATTGACATGGACCAAATATGAGCCATTAATTAATTGATTAGTTAATCAACTAATATTTTTCTAATTATATATTTCTTTAAGTTTTCTATATATGTGCTATATATATATGAGATATATATGTAGCCCTAAAATTCAGAGTTTCCAATATAATCTTTCTAGTTCTTTGTACATTGAATTGTTACTATTTGCTGAAGATTATTAAAATCAAAAGAAAAAGACAAAACAAGAGCAATATTTTGAAAGAAATACATTTTAGTTACCAAATCACAACTGGTTATCAATTTGCTGGTTCAAAGTTAGATAAAGAGGACCAGAAAAATACCACATACCATGATGGTAACAACAGAAAGGGAACCAAAGACAATAATAAAAATGTGAAAGTGCACACTATAATTATAACCAATTATAGTTAAACTAGCACTAATTAAATGATGTACCTTCTTCCTTACTTTGCATAAGTGAGGAACTATGGGTGTAGGACATTAAATATATTGTCAGACTTAGCTGATGTGTGGATTGGTTTTACTGAACTTTTTTATTCTTTGTTAGAGGCAGCTGGTGATAAAGTAAACAATGTACTGGACCTGGGGTCAAGAAACTAGTTCAAATATAACCTCAGACATTCACTAGTTCTGTGGCTTTGGCAAGTCACCTAACTTCTTCCTTACAGTTATGAATAATCTTAGAATACTACAAGGGAAATCTTCATGCCCTGAGAGTCAATACTAAGTCAATGCTAACTTAGCAAACTCAGATCATTTTTTAAAATCTAATTTATTTTTTATTTCTTTTTAAACCCTTAACTTCTGTGCATTGGCTCCTAGGTGGAAGAGTAGTAAGGGTGGGCAATGGGGGGTCAAGTGACTTGCCCAGGGTCACACAGCTGGGAAGTGTCAGAGGCCAGCTTTGAACCTAGGACCTCCTGTGTCTAGACCTGGCTCTTGGTCCACTGAGCTACCGAGCTGCCCCCAAACTCAGATCATTTTACTTTTTTTCTTGTTTACCCCTGGTTTATTCTTTGATTTAATTGATTAACTTAATACAGAGTCCAGGTAAGCTTCACTCATACATAAATGGGTAAACTAAGTCCAGGAAAAAGAAGGCTTTCTTTTTACCTGCAAAGAACACAGTGGCACTCAAGCCTAGAGTTTAGGTCTTTTGGCTCTCATTCAATACTCTGAATAGTACGCTATTAGGTTAAGCCACCCAGCAAAAATCTTTCCTGGACCAGGAAAAGATGGATAGAGTTAGATAATGATATTGATGATGATGTGGATGTTGCTGATGATGCTATTGATGATGCTGTTGACTTTGATGATGTTGATGATGAGGACATTGATGATGCTGATGATAATGTTGTTGTTGATGCTGTTGATGTTGCTGATGATGTTGATGATGATGCTGTTGATGTTGTGGTATTGTTGATATTATTGATGATGATGATGATGGTGTTGATGATGGTGTTGCTGATGATGATGCTGATATTGGTGATGATGGTGATGTCGTTGGTAACGTTGTTGATGTTGTTGTTGATGATGACTGAATTTGGAGTTTAAGGCTTTCCTTCCATTTGAACCTTTCTGACCCTTCCCACTGTAAAGATTAAAATTTTCTTGGAGATTGTCTCCAACTTCTTTCGCCCTTTCATTGAACTGGTCTTCTCTCTACCACCACTCATGCACTTCTTTTATGCAATATATATTACCCCATTTTATCTCTTTTCCCATTTCTCTTAGTATTATCCTCTTTTTTACCCCTAGTTTTTATATATTTTTGACATATCATCCTATACAGTTTGTCACTCTACCCTCTAAGTATACTTCTTCTAGCCACTCTTATTATAATAACAATTTTTAAAAGTTACCAATGTCATCTTTTCTCATAAGAATACAAATCATTTGAATTTATTGGGTCCCTTAAAAATTTTTTTCCCCTTTCTTAATTACCTTTTGGTGATTCTCTTGAGTTCTGTGTTTGGGCATCAAATTTTCTGCTTAAGTCAGGTCTTTTCTTTAAAAATACTTGGAACTCTTCTATTTTATTAAATGACCATACTTTCCCCTATAAGAATATAGTCAATTTTGCTGGGTAGTTCGTTCTTGGTTGTAAACCCAGTTCCCTTGCTTTCCAGAATATCATATTCCATGCCTTCCAATACTTCAGTGTGGGTACAGCCAGGTCCTGTGTTATCCTAACTGTGGTTCCATGATATCTGAATTATTTCTTCTTAGCAGCTTGTAGTATATTTTCCTTGGTCTGGTAGTTCTTGAATTTCTTGAATTATAATGTTCCTGTCAATTGGGGATTAAATGTAGGATGTGATGTGTAGATTCTTTCGAGCTCCACTTTTCCCTCTTGTTCAAGAATGCTGGGGCAATTTTCTTGGATAATTTCCTATAGAATTATGTCCAGGCTTTTTCTTTGGTCATGTAGTCCAATAATTCTTAAATTGTCTTTTCTGTATCTATTTCTAGGTCTGTAATTTTATCAATGAGGCGTTTCGTATTTTCCTCAAGTTTTTCATCTTTTTTAATTTTGTTTTATAGACTCTTGCTGCCTTATGAAGTAATTTGCTTCTAATTGTTGGATTCTAATTTTTAAAGATTGAATTTCATTCCTGGCTTCTTGGTCATCCTCCTTCTGGTCTGTTTTTCTTTGTAGGTCATCTTTCACTTTCTTTGCCTTATTTTCAAGCTGGTCAATTCTGGCTTTCAAGACACTATTTTCTTGTTTTAGTTCATGTACCTCTGTTTCCAGATGATTTATTTTGTTTTTTAAGTTCTTTTCCCAATTGTCTTCACCCTCTCTTAATTGTTTTTTGAATTATGTTTTGAGTTCTTCCAAAGCCCAAGTCCAATTCACTTGAGTTTCTGTGTTTTTGCTTGCTGTTCCTTGATCCTCCTCTGTTCCATTTGCTCTTAGTTCATTGCCTGGAATAGAAGCTATCAACTGTGATTTCTTTTTTCTTTTTCTGTTTACTCATATTTTTTCCTTCTTTGCCCCCTTTCATTGGCTGTAATCTTGCTCCTCTGGTTTTTTGCTTGATCTGAGGGTTTGGGCTATTCTGTCCTGAAAGTGCTTCTTCTCTGCTCAGCTGATTGATTAGGTTTGGCTGATGGAGTACTAGTGAGCCCTGAGGTCAGATCTTCCCCAGCTAGCAGCAGAAGCTGAAGGTGTAGGTGAAGGTATAGAGGCTGAAGGGAGTTGTGCTCCCTGCCCTATTATCAAGGTATTCTGTGGAAGTTGAAGCTTTTGCCCTGGGATCCAAGTCAGCAAAGCACAGTCAGTGGGGGAAGGGTGTTGGAGATTGAGCTTCCCTGCCCTCTGAAGGCTTCTTATCTGCCCTATTGCTAGACTAGATTAAGCTGGGTTGTAGCTGATCTGTGGAGCTAGATGTACCCTCAGGTCAAAACCTCAAGAATCTGAGGCCCAAGATGGAGAGTAGTGGCTATGACTAGGCTGCCTTCCCCTCCATTCTTCTCCTCCAGTTGCCTCCCTGCTGGCTGTAGTTAGAGCCCTGAGCCTGGCACAGTTGTGGCAGCAAAGCATTCCCTGCAGGCTGCAGCCCTCGCCCAACATTCCAGTGATTTGTAGAGTACAGAACTGAGACTGAATGGTGAAGAGATGTGACTTAATAAGTCTTGGGCTTCCCCTTTTAAACCCTCTAGACCTCAGTATCTCCCTCAAGCATGTCTCCGCCTTAGTAATATAAGGAAGTTTTAAAATAAGTGATCTTTTAAAAGTCCTTCCAGCTCTGTGATTCTCTCTATCTTCTCTTCCTGCCCACTATGTTTCATTTTTCCCTTTTAACCTGATGAAAATGGCTTTATGGAGTATCTTAGAGATAAAGTACTGGACAAATCTAATTCTAAGTAAATAATATAACCAAAGTTATAAGCTTCAGAGCCTAGCCCAAGGGACCTAACACTGATATTACTTTAGTTCACAGAATGGGGAGTGCCTGGGTCACAGGACTGTGAAAGCCAACCAGCAGACTGAATACTTAATCATATATAGACTGAGCTCATAGAATGCAAAAGTCAGACTCCTGGATATCTGCTGCATAGCAACAGCCTACCACAATAAGTATCACTATTTTCCCCCTTTCTATGCTCTAATATCTACTTAACCAATAGAAAATTCATTTGGGGACTATTTTCAGAGCAAGTACAAAGACATCCTAAGGTTGCATTAGCAACATTGAAGTAGAATACATTATTCACAGTGAAACAAGTAAATCTCTCACATTTCAGCAATGTAGGAGGATGGGCAACCATTCAAATAGCTATAATTGGATGAGAAATTGACTGGAACTTCATTATAACACTATTTGCTTTAAAAAAAAGCAACAGTGTTCTTAGTATGACAAATCTATCCTAGATCTAAATAAATTAAATCCTAAGGATGTTTAGTTACAAAAAGTACCAAAGAAGACATTATAACCTGATTTCATCTAAGTGCAAAAGAAGTGTACAAGTTTATGTTCTTTCAAGTATAAGCTAGGTCTGATTCACATCAATCTGATGATTCAGGTTTGGTATTAGAACAAAAATATAAACGTGGAAATATTCTAGCCATTAACAAAAAGAGGTTTGCTTAGCAATAGTATGAGAAAGCATATGAAGCAAGGATATAGCATCACTTCATTTGGCCACAGCTTCCCTGCCTCTGTATTCATCATATTAATATGAAAAAATCAAGCTGGAAAGAGGAGCTCCTGAGTATTAGATGGTAACTTTTGTATTCTGGTTACTAGGAAAGTATGCCAATGGTTCAAGCATGACCAGTTACATCTTTGAGGACAGTTTCAATACTTAAAAAATGTTTAACCCTTACCTTGTGCCTTAGAATTAATATGTTCCAATGTTCCAAGAGATAAAAGCAGTAAAGGCTAGGCAATGGGGGATAAGTGACTTGCTCAGGATCACACAGCTAGGAAGTATCTGAGGCCAGATTTCAACCTAGGACCTCCTATTTCTAGGCTTGACTCTCAATCTACTGAGCTACCCAGCTGTCCCCAATTTCAATACTTTTTAATGAAAAAACTAGCCTAATTTAATTAGGGTAGAAATTGTTTCTATAATACCTTCTGATCTATATGTTATATGCCTCTTGACTCATATAAAAATCATTTGGAGTGGGGCAAAAAATCGATACAGAAAATGTTTCCTATTTCTTCCTTAAAAGTTATTTCTTTGCTATTCATCTCTTTAAGAATAGTCAAGGGAATTATAATAAGAGGGCCAAATGAATGGTCAGAAGCAAAGTCAGTTCCCCTTCATGACCTAAGAACAGAAACCAAGAGAACAAATAAAAGAACAGCAAAAGAAAGAGGAACCTCACAGGGAAAATTACATTGAAGGGAAAAAAATGAAAAAAGCAACTTTAAAAAGAAGGGAAAAAAACAACAATACAACGAAGAAATTATTATGAGGTAAAATAAGAAAAAGTCTATAAAAGGAAAGAAAAATGAAGCTAGACAGCAAGAAACAGAACAGAAATAAAAAGGTGAACAAGTCTGTTAAAAAACTTAATAAGTAAGTGAATTACCCGAGGAATAGAGTAAACTTAATGAAAGACAAAATTGCAGAAGTGGCAGAACAAATAACAAAATTAAATTTTAAAACAACATAATTGAAAGGATTGAAATCCCTAACATTGAAGGTGACACAGTTGGAAGACCACACTTAGCAAAACAAAATAAGAATTACTGGATTCTCAGAAAAAATTTAAAAGCAAAATCTGGATATCATATTTGAAAAACATCATATAGCACAATTCCCAGAAGTATTGAAAATTCACAGACTGGCACTAAAGATGGGTCTCAAATTTAACTAGCAAAACAATGAAGTCAGTAAAGAGTAGAATAGAACACTTCCTTTAGAGTTAGAGAGCCTGGTTGTCAAAGGCCATAAAAATATTGACAAAAGATTTGAATTTAAGTTCTTTGAATCCAAATCTAGCACTTTTTCTCCACTCAACCTTACTAGAGGGAAATAAGGATGACTTTATCATTCCTCACGACATAATTCTAGATACACTATCTATCACAACATGAAAAGAAATGGAAATTAAATAAGTATTGGTAAAGAAGAGGAAGATATAGCTAGATACAAGGGTAATCCATTGATTTACTTAAAATACACTAGGGATTTAGGGGAGAAATCACTAAAATAATACTTTAGTAGTATATAAAACAGATTTCATTCTATGCCAAACAAAATATCAATGAAATAATTTGTAGAATTAAAAAATAATAAAATTCATATAGAGTAACAAAAAGCTGAGAATATAAAAGTAAACAATGAAAAAAGTAAAAAGAAAACATAGAATTACCAAACTTCAAATTATAATCTAAAGCTGTAATTGTTAAAATTATCTGAATTGTATTTTTTTTTCAAAAAAGAAAAGCAGATCAGTGGAATAGATTAGATGAGTTAGATTTAGAAGAAAACATATAGTAGTCATCTATTGTGCACTAAATCTATACAAATTATTGGGGAAGGAACTCATTATTCATTAGGATCTGATGGGAACACTGCATAGTAATTTAATGTCCCAAAGGGATGAACAGTATAAATATAAAGAACCACATTATAACAATTTAAAGGAAAATGGAAAACTCTTATCTTTCACAACTATGATGGGGAATATGGAGTTCTTAAATAGCTGTGGCAGAAGCTATTACAAAAGACAAAATTTACTTCCTTAAATACATAAAAGAGTTTGCAGAAATAAAGGCAATGCAGACAGAATAAGAAGGGAAAATGGACAGTGAAAAAAAATTTCAACATCTCTGTTAAAAGCATGAAATCTGACATCTAATGGGAATGAACAAATCTCTAAAATTAAAAACTATTTTCTAAGAACAAGTAGTGAAAGGATAGGAATAGGCAATTTCTAGAAGAGGAAAGTAAGTATCTACAACTATGAAAAAATATTCAAAATTGTTATTAATTAGAGAAATATAAATTAAAACAACTCTGAGGCATCACCTTACACCTATTAATTTGGCAAATATGGTTAAAGATGGGAAAAGTCAATGTTAGCAGGACTATGGGAGAATAGTTATGTATACATATATAATCATCAATATACACTGTTATCTATACAAGAATATTCACAGTGGTATTGTTTGTAATAGAAAAAAGCTGGAAACAAACTATTTGACCAAAAATTGGGAATGGAAAAATGAATTTTAGTATGTGAATGCAACATAATTTTATTGCACCTTAAATAATGAAAAATAATGAAAAAAAATCAAAGAAATGTGGTAAGACTAACTCATGCAGTGAAGAAAACAGACTACAAAAAAGATAAGAGTGGCATGAATCTGTCATGATAACTCTTGTGCTTTTTGCTTACCTCTTTTTGGGGGGACTTATTTTGTTTTAGGGTCATTTGGTGTATGTTTGTGTTTGCTATGTTAAAAGAAAGTGCATTAGTTAAGAAAAGACTTCAGGCTTCTGATTACTTAACAACATGGTACTGTCAAATGAAATCTACCAAAGTCCCATCACTCGCTATCTCTCCTCTTCCCTGGCATTTTTCAATACTAATGAAACCAAGAGTGGGGAACCTAATCAAACAAGAATTTCAGTGACACAAACCAATGCTGACCTCTTAAGACCACATTTGGGTGGATACCAAATAACTGTCAATTAGAGTACAAGAAGAATGGAGATTCATTTACTTCATTTGGTCCCAAATTGGTAACTGACTCAAGCAAACATTTAGATGACATATTTGATTAGCAGAAAGCCCAACAGGCTCCTAATCTATGAGAGTTGTTTTTGGTGATATCAGCCCTCTAAGCACTCTAAGATGATGCAGAATACTCAGAAGCTGCCCTCTCCCCACCACTGCCTATAGCAATGGCCAAGCCCAAATATGTGCCACAAGGCTAAGTTAATGTCACTTATGTGGTTTTCCAGCTCCTGGCACTGGGAAATGAGTCATTTAAATGTTTCATTAAAGTATCATCTTCCAATTTGAGTATAATATACTTAGAACTGTTTGTTTTGACCAAATTCTCTTCTAAACGGTTATTTAATTTAGTCTTTCATGGGTCTTTGGTAGAGAACTCAGACAGCCTAGAAACCAAACAAACAACAAAAAAATCCTATGAGCAATTTGTTCTCTAACGTGGAACTGACATACCATATGTTTGTTCTTTGAGTCAATAAAGGTCAGAACATGTTATACAGTCGTGATTAACAAACTGTGCAATCTTGGTACTTATGGCAGCTGAGTGTGATTCAAAGGCTGCTGTTAAGCTTCAAAAAACAAAAAAAAGAGGGAAAAAAAAACCATGCTCATCCATAATGAATGTAAGGAGGACTCAGTGTATTCTGGGGAGCTGTAACATTTATTCTGAGTTTGCTTCTCTTAGTAGTTGGCCAGTTCCCTCTAGGAGTGGACTTCCAAACTCAGAAATTTTATTTGTTTTTACTTTTTAGTAATCTTTTTTTGTTTTCATATCCCCTTCATTTCTGACTATATCCATCCTATCTCCTCTTAGCCAAAGAGCCACCACTCATAACAAATAGGGAAAAAGCAGTTCAGCAAAACTAATTAATATATCAATCAAATCTGAGCCTATATATAATTTTTATAATTTTCCACACCACAGTCTCCCACCTCAACAAAGGAAGTACATTTTTTCATCTCTTCTTCAGTGCCATGCTTGGTCATTATAATGGCATTAATATAAATTATAATCTGTTTTTAGAAGAGTAGAAAGGTACTCCTTATTTACATGGAGTCATTTTCTTTCTTGTTTTCCTGAAAACCTAATAACTTTTCATTGGTATTCCTGCCGTCTTTCACAAATAGAAACATCTTTAAATTTCTATAGCATCTTTCTCCAAAAATAATAGTGTGTGTGTGTGTGTGTGTGTGTGTGTGTGTGTGTGTGTGTTTCCTCAATCTTTGTCAAAACCTGCATTTATTGGGAAATGGGGAGGGGATAGTGAGAAAGGGAAAATAAGAGCAGGCAAAAGGACTCAATTAATTCCTGTGTCAGACTTCCACTGGATATAGGTAGGCTTTAGGCCAGAGGTTCTTATCCTTTTTTATGAAGAGTTCCTTTGGGAATCTGGCAAGGCCTATGGACCTTTTCCAGAATAATATTTTAAATGCACAAAACACATAGGATTATAAAGGAAACCAAAGATTAGTAGAAATAAAGATGCAATTTTTTCATGGACACATCCTCTCTCAAATGGTTCCACAGAACCCTAAGGTCTGTGAACCCCATATTAAGAATTCCTGCTTTATGGCGAGATGAATTGGTTAAAATTAACTTCAAACAAAAAATAAATGAAATGCATGTAATAAGCCTTGGAAAACTAGAGTTCTGTTTTATGTTGGAGATCGGAAATTATCATGCTAACAAGGAAGAAAAACTTTAAGTATCTGTAAAAGGCAAGGAAATCAATGCTCAGGCAGGGAAGAGAAACTTAGTGGTTGGTCCCTGTTTCTAGGATCATGATTCCATTATAAAATAAATCTTGCCTCCATTTTTGCTTCTGTTTGGTTTGAGTGAGTTCCATAGCTCATCCTTATCCCTACACAGATGTTCTCCCTCCCAAAGTTCACTTAGATGAGACCAGCAATCCAAAGGGATCAAAGTGATGAGATTCTATAGCACTTACTTTCTCAGAACAGCAATTTCATTCTCTATGCTGCTTTCTTTGCCTTTTAGTGCCTTCTTCGGGATACATTTCACTGCAAAAAGTTTTCCAGTTGCTTTCTCTTCAGCTAAAACCACTTCAGAAAATGCACCACTGTGAAGAAAAACAAAACAGAGAAAATGGGCTTAGGAACAGGAGAAAGACATAAAATATACCCATGTTTTACAATGGCTTTTTTAAATCCTACACTCGGATTTTAGATAGTAATCATAACAAGACTAATAAAAATGTTTACTGTTACTTTTCCTCCTAAATTACTCTCTGTGTGATCCTGGGCAAGTCACTTAACCCCTCTTGCCTAGCCCTTAACCTTCTCTCTTCAAACGTTTTTACCAAGAAAGGAAAAAGAGCAAAGAAAAGAAAAATAATATACCCCGCCAAATCCAGTTCTTTATGGAAAGAAATGAATACATGCAAACACACCCACAAAGAAAAATGTGGTTGTTTGAATCTGTTTGTGTTTGAAACTATGCAATTGAATCACCTATATGACTACTTTCAGTCCATCCCTGCTGGACAGTTGCTATATTACTATCAAATCACTTTTGAACAATTTTTTTTTTAAACTTTCAGAAAAATTTAAAGCAGAAAATAAATAAGGGCACTGGATCCTATCCAAAGTTCCAAGACCCCTCTCTCCCTCAATTAACTGAAAAATGATATTATCTGGGCAAGTAGGTGACTCAGTGGATAAAACACCAGGTCTGAAGTTGAAAGGACCTGGGTTCAAGTCTGGCCTCAGACACAGCTTAGGCAAATCACTTAATCTTATTTACCTAACCCTTGTTTCCTTCCTGCCTTAGAGTTGTTACTAAGAAAGTATTATTTTAAAAGAAAGAAAAGAAAGATATTAGCTATGTCAGGAGTACAATCACAGAAAACATTAAAACTGCCAATTCTCTGAGAAATGTAAGAATATAATGACATTGTAAGTTTGTGTAATTCTTAGTACTGATAATAGTTAATTAATTGGTTAACACAGGTAGAACACTTCTTTTAAATTGGTCTTTCAGGCAAGCATTCATTTAAACACCTGTAGTGGGTCAAGTAGCATAAAAAGTGCTGGAGATAAGAAGAAAGACAAAAAACAATCCTTGCCCTCAAAGAGCTCCTATTCTTGTAAGGAAGACAGTGTAACAACAAATTAGCCAATCTAGGTTTATGCAAGATAGATAGAGATGTGATAGAATGTATTCTCAGAAGAATACATTCAGAAGAAAAGTGACTTTCTGGAGTCAAGAAGAGCCAAACTTAAATCCAGCCCGATACACTAGCTGTGTGACCCTGGGCAAGCATTTATCCACTCTTCACCTTAATCCACTGGAGAAGAAAATGGTAACCCACCAGTATCACCAGTATCTTTACCAAGAAAACCCCAGAGATAGTCTATGGAATCATGAAGAGTTGGACATAACCAAACAACATTTGCAGAGGAAAAGGCACCCAAAGCAATAGGTTGTGGGGAAGGACTCTTGTTAGAAGATGGGATTATAAATCTTGAAGGAATCTAGAACAATGAAGAGGAGAGAGTAAAGAGGAGAAGCATGAGAGCAATGAGTAACAGCCAGAGTAAAGGCACAAAATTAGGAGGAGGATCATCCTGTTTATTTAGCTTATAGAGTACATAGAGGGGAGTGAAGTAACAGGATAATAGAAATATTGAGCATGGACCAGATTATAATGGTTTTTTTGTTGCCAGAGCTCTTTATTTTTGATCAGGGAAATAATAGGAATTCACTAGAATTTATTGAATGGGGAAGGGGACACAATCAGTCCTGTACTTTGAAATAATCACTTTGACACCTGAGCAATGATGCCCTAGATAGGGATTTGTTGTTGTACAGTCATGTCCCACTTTTCATGACTTCATTGGAGTTCTCTTGGCAAAGATACTGGATTGATTGGCCATTTTCTTCTCTGAATCATTTTATAATTGAGGAAACTGAGGCAAAGAGAGTTAAGTGACCCATGCAGGGTCAATTGCTCTAATTGAAAGATGTACCTAAATCAAACAGGAGTGGAGACTTTCAAATTTAAATATGAACAAAGCTCAAAAGGTCAAATGTCATGACTAATATTATGGAGAACTAATCATTGTCCTCCTGACCACAGAATATGGGAATATATTTTTAGGTGAGGAAGGGACTTTATAGGCAATCAAGTCCAATCCTCTCATTTTACTGATGATGAATTTGAGGTCAGGATGGATAAGTGGTTCAATTAAGGTCCCTCAGCTAAGGAGTGTTTGAGGTAGGGTTCAAATCCAGGTTTTTATGACTCTAAATCTAGTGATCTAGCCATTCCCTCCAATTCACTTTACCATCCATCCATTATTTGAAGGCCGGAGCTAATAAAGGTCACCATTCTCTCTGTCTTAGAGCAGCAGTTTAGTATTAAACAAGGAGAGTCTCCTGATTCATTCATTCATTTCATACTTCCTTTCAATGACTTTTGGAGCAATCACAGAGTGATTTAGGGAGCTGGGGGAAGGGGGAATGGAGACTTCCTAAATAATATTCCTAAACAAACTTATCATCTGTTATCTTCTTTGTTTTTATTTTCTATATGTCTTTTTGTTTATTATTACTATAATTTTAAATAACCCTTGTCTTCTGACTTAGAATCAATACTGACTATCAGTTCCAAGAGAGAACAGTAAAGGGTATACAACTGGGGTTAAGTGACTTGCCCAGGGTAACATAGCTAGGAAGTGTCTGAGGCCAGATTGGAATCCAGGATTTCCCATCTCCAGGCCTGACATTCTATCCACTGAGCTACCCAGTTTCCCCTACATGTCTTTTCTTTTTTTTTTCTAAGTTTAGCAAGGAGTTCTTTGTACATCCACATTTTCTTCTTTTTCATCTTTGGTGGAATTGTTTCTTTGCAACTTTAGAAATCAGGTCATCAGATGCTACCTATGCCTTTGAAGTTTACTCTCCAAAAACTAAGGTACATGTCTATTTATGCCTAAATTTCCTCTCTTCTTTCACAAATTCTAAGTCGGGTTGGTCACTTTCCCCCAAGGCTTCTATTATTTCTACTTCAGCAACCTGGCCTTTCTTATTTGACAGGATCGAGTTTAAAAATCACATTTCTCAGCAACTTAGAATTATGTCCAAAGGGTTTTAAAAGAATGCATGCCCTTTGTCTAGCAATACCACTACTAGGTCTGTACCCCAAAGAGATGAAAAAATGAGAAAGGATCTCTTTATACAAAAATATTTATAGCTGCACTTTTTGTGGTGGCAAAAAATTGGAAAATGAGGGGGTATCCCTCAATTGAGGAATGGCTGAACAAATTATGATGTATGATAGTGATGGAATACTATTGTATTATAAGGAATGATGAGCTGCTTTATTTCTATAAGAACTGGAAGGACTTGTATGAACTGAAGCAGAGTGAAATAAGAAGAACCCGGAGGATATTATAAATAGTAACTGAAACACTGTGGAACAATCAAATGTGATTGACTTTGCTACTCAAAGGAATGCAATAATCCAGGACAATGCTAAAGGACTTATGGGAAAGAATGCTATCCACACTGAGAGAAAGAACTGTTGGCATAGAAATCCAGAAGAAAACATATGACTTATCATTAAGAGTATATGATTTGGGGTTTTGGTTTTAAAAGATTATTATGAAAATGAATAATATGGAAATGGGTTTTGAGTGATTATATGTGTATATATATGTATATACATATACATATATATATATGTATGTATGTATGTATCCCAGTGAAATTGCTTGTCAGCACTGGGAGTGGGGGGGGGAGAGGAAAGGGAGACAACAAGAATCATGTAACCATGGAAAAATTAAAAAATTTAAAAAACAAAATAAAAACTACTTGAATATAAAAAAATACATTTCTCCTCTTTAGTTTCCACCTTGAGAAAAATGAAATTCTTCTTAACAAAAGCTAAGAATTTTGGGAGACTGCAGCTGGCCTAGTGGAATAGATATCTATACTAAGTTCAACATTAACATGGTGTGCCTCTGGGAAGTTGAGAGTGGGTAGTGGGTAGGAGGTTGCCTGAGTGATGAATTGATCCAGGTAAGAATGGAGTGGGTCAAAGTCATCTTGCCAATAAGAGTGGGACTGGGGCCTGTGAGCACTCCTACACTTACAGACCAGGAGAGATAGGAAGACTTAATCTTTAAAAAAAATTATTGGCACAAATTGTCATTGCTAATATAGATTCCTCGGGATGGTTTGGAGAAAACACCAAGTATTATGACTGTGGGCAAAGTCACCTAACCTGTAAACCTAAGTTTCCTCACCTACAAAATGAGGAAAATAAGAGTATTTATCTTCATGTAGTTGCTGTGAGAACCAGATAAGACAACAAAAAAGAGCCATTCCCCAACTGATGGTCAAGGGATATGAACAGGCACTTTTCAGAGGAAGAAACCCATGCTATCAATAGCCCTGTGAAAAATGTTTTGACTCACTTAATAAACATAAAGTGTTTTGTAAACCTTCACACAGGTTATCATCATCATCATCATTATTCTAATTTCCAGTCGAACTCCAGACTAATTCTCCTGACTTACTGAACATTACTCTCCTTCACACTCTCTACATTCCAGACTAACTGATCTTCTTGCTGCACCACTCTTATCTTTCTGCCTTGTACAAACTGTCCCCTATGCCAGGAATGTTCTCTCTCCTCCCTTCTGCTTCAGATTCCCAAACTTCCTTCAAAGCTCACCTCAAGTCCTACTTCTTAAGAGAAGCCTATCCTGATTCTGCATTTACTAGTACAAAAATTACTATCTACTTCCTAGTTTATATATAGTTTATATCTAGTTTTCTTTTTGTGTGTATGTTGTTTCCTGCCAATAGAGCTCCCTCTGGGCCAGAAATGTTTTGTTTTTGTCTTTAAAGCTCCAGTACCTAGGACAGTGCTTTTAAAAGCTTGAGTGGACATTAGTTTTCCTCTCTTTGATACAATAAAGCAGAGCTGTCAAACTGGAGGCCACTGAAAAATTCCCATATGCCACCAAAACCAATTAAAAGGTAATCGGAGAATGTTTAACAAAATTAATAAAAATATTAAACAACGTGAATGGTGTTATTTTGTGATTTTCTAAGTCTACAGGCCATTGAAAAGATCTATTTTTCAAGTGTAACACCACTGACCATCCAGTACATAGAATTGCAAAGGGAATTAGTTATACTAAAGTGATTTAATTTATTGCTCTGCTCACTTCACATCTTTAAGATCAGATAATGCTGATGATAATAATGGGGGAGAAGGAAGCCAATATCATTCATAAAAAGAAAATTTCTTTAAAAAGCTAATGACATAAAAAACGAGCCAGAATGAAACAAAGTCTGAGGCTGGAAGTTTCTCAGAAGGAGTCATGTCCTGTTGTTTATGGCTTTCAGATTTTAATAAGAGTTGTTTGAGATTGTCATTCAAAATGTCATTATCTCTCATTGAAACGTATAGGCAACTGAGTCAAAATTAAGAGCCATTCCCCAAACGATAAATTGTCAAGGGATACAAATAGGCACTTTTCAGAGGAAGAAATCCATGTTTTCAATAGCTGTATGGAAAATATTCTGACTCACTTAATAATCAGAGAAATACAAATTAAAATACTACCTTATACCCATGAAATTTGCAAAGATGACAAAAATGAAAAATGATAGATGCTGGAAGGGATGTGAAAGAACAGATATACTGATGAACTGTTTGGAACTATGCCCCAAAAGATATTAAATTCTTCATACCCTTTGACATAACAATACTACTATCAGGTCTATATTCCCACCCCACCCCCCACCAAAAGATCAAAACTTTTATTGTGGTGGCAAAAAATAGGAAACTGAGATTTCAATCAATTGGGGGAATAGCTGAACAAGCCATAGCATATAAATTTAATGAAATACTACTGTCTTATAAGAAATTATGAAGGGGAGTGGATTCAGAAAAACTTAGAAAGACAAGTATGAATTGATACAAAGTCAAATGAGCAGAACCAGGAGAATAATTGGCATAGTGACCACAATATTATCAAGATAATCAACTCTGAAAGACACTAATTCTGATCAACACCATGACCCACAACAATTCCAAAGGTCTCATGATAAAGAACCAATGGGCTCAGAGTACAGATTTAAGAATACTTTCTTCTTTTTCTTGTTTGTTTGTTTTGAGGTGGGTTTTTTTGGACAATGCTAACTCAGAGATTTGTTTTGCATGACTACAGTTATTTGTAATGGGTTTTATTATTCTTGCCTTCCCAGTAGGAGGGGAAGGGAGAAGAACTGAATGTCTGGAAATGAAAGCAAAATAACATTGAGTTTTTTAACTGTCATTATCCCAGAGGAAGATGTTTTGATTTGTATTTAATCATGCTTGGAAGTTAATTGTTACTAAGGGATATCACTGTTTGTATAATAAAGTATTGATCAGAAAATATGCCAAAACGTGTAATTCCCTCAAAAACAAATACCCACAGGTATAAATGGAGAGGTATCCAGTTGGAAATAAATGGTATTTCCCTAGAGAGAAATAATCATGGGATGAGAAGAGAAAATGTGGCAGCCAGTGTGGTTCTAAACTCCTTTTTCTTTAGCCATTATGGAGGAAAAGATGTAAGAGCTGCCTGGGGCTCTTGGTAAACTAAGACCTTCTCACACTAAACAAAACTAGACTGAAAGAACTGAAGTTATTTGGTCTTTTACTTCAGAGAAGACTATTATTGGATGGTTCATTCTGCTATGCTTTTTAAAAAGAAAATTCAACATACAATTTAATTTTATTGCTTTATTAACTTCATTTTCTGCACCAAGTACAACTTAATATCATCTCTGTTGTAAAAGAGTTGTCACCAGTCCCAGATATTTGGTTCAGTCATCATTTTTCAGTCATATATAATTCTTCATGACTCCATTTGACATTTTCTTGGCATAGATGCCAAGTATTTGCCATTCCCTTTTCTCCAGCTGATTTTACAGATAAGGAAACCAACGCCAACAGAATTAAATGACTTGCTTAGGATCACAAAGCTAGTAAGTATTTGAGGCCAAATTAGAATTTAGGAAGATGAGTCTTACTGACTGCAGGTATGACACTCAATCCACTACACCATCAAGGTGCTCTTTTACTATCAATTAAAATGGCCTTTTCCACTAAGTAAGTAGTAATTCAAAATGTCAAAGAATGAAACATGTTAAGGATGACTGGATTTAATGAAAAGCTGAGTTTTCAACACAGAGCAGATTTTATTTGGCCATTTTATGGGTATTTTCTAGACTCTATGCTACAAAAATCATCAATTCTACTGTAAAAGTAAAGATATAGAATATGTTTTAACATCTGATTGGGGTGGGGAGGCAGAGATTGGATATAGAACTAATGAGTAAAATTCTCCAAATATCACAACAATTACCTGATTATATATTAGGAGGCCTTATATAAATCAGGATTTTTGAAGGATATGCTTAACTTTTTAAGGTCAACAGGATTTTTAAAATAAAATCAGTATACCAGAGCACTAATTCATATTTTTTGATTATTTAGATAGATTGAACTGAAGCATATGTTTTTGTGAAATAGAGGTTTTCATTGTAAATAAGTAGTATAAAGTAAATTCAACAGAATGAATATCTACTAAGGTCCTACTCCAAATAGAATTCTATGTTAAGTACTACAGAGCACCTGAAAGTACAGAAGACCTGACCTCATAAATCATACAGTCTAGTAGGGGATAGATATGACATATATATGTAATTAAAATGTAAGTAGAACAATACATATATATGCTTAGGTAGAACATGGGCTAGAACTGTGATTTCTCTGATATAGGGAATTCTCAGTGAAGAAAATCCCTGTACCAACCCAGATCAATATTTCCTTGATAATATAGTCTATAAGAGGTACCTGGAGCCCTGAGAGCATAAATGACTTGCCTGGGGTCACAGAGTTAGTTATTATATAAAGCTGTATTTCATATTTTCATTGGGATGGAATTACCATATTTTACACAATTATAACTTAAAATAGTTAGAATTTGAATACATGCAACTACTTCAAGGGATTCATTATTCACATTAATCAGGACCTGTATGTCTCAGAAGTAGGAAGGAAATGAAATTTATTATTTAAATATGTTTCATAAACCACAGTTTCATTAATTCAGATTGCTGTCTTCCAAATAGTCTTAAATTAGATAAGGACATCTCTATTACTGAGTTTCTGCTTAGGAAAAAGGAGAATCCTATTTGGCACATAACTGCTTCCTTTTCAATGCAAAATTTCTGACTTCTTCCTTAACTTGGTAATTCCATGATGACATCCTGCCTCCAAAATCTGAATAACTATGACAAGAGAATATATAATATGGTTAAAACGATCCTGATTTTCATCCAGATAACCTCCCAACTTCAAAACAACTTTACATCTACATCTCCTGGGACAGGCTTGTCAAAAGGAAAGCACAATCTTTTGGAGTCTTCCCACATATTATCTCTGGTCACTTCTTGTGATATGTTCACTCTTGGTTTTCAAGATTTTCCATGCTTCTAATTCTTCACTCTGGATAGTCTCTATTGGTCCAAAGTTAGATAACAAACAAGTTTCAAAGGAAAATACTTGTATTTGTATCCTTAGTGCCTAGTGTAGTGCCTATTAGGCACTCAATATATTCTTGTTGATTGATTATAAAATGATTACTAGAATTTATTGGGCAGTTTTCATTTCATATCATAATTATTTTCTGTGGCAAAGGGCAGCAATTCTACTCTGTTCAAATTATTTGTAAAATACTGATATCTCTATGTTTTCTTTTCTTTTCATTTATTTTGTTAAATATTTCCTGAGTACATTTTAATCTGGTTCTGGTTGTTCTTAGAAGTTTTGTTGGCCACACGCAGCATTCAAGCCACATATCTAACATGTCTGAGTTAGATTATTCTTGGTAAAGAACGCCCCTCACAATGAAGTTTAGCACCATCTCTGCAATTTATGGTCTAGATAGTAACCAAGGAAACAGAGGTTAAATTACTTGACCAAGGTCAAATTGCTAGCCTGTGCCAGAGGTAAGAAAGAACATGAAATAGGGGACTGAATACTGGTCTTGGATTCAGAAGCCCTGAGATATATCCTCTTTAAAAATATATTTTTTTTAATTTTAAACCCCTAACTTCTGTGTATTGACTTATAGGTGGAAGATTGGCAAGGGTAGGCAATGGGGGTCAAGTGACCTGCCCAGGGTCACACAGCTGGGAAGTGTCTGAGGCCGGATTTGAATAAAGATTAAGTTTAGGGGAGGTTTTTTGTTCCTTTGTGGGATTTAGGACATTTTTGTAACCCTAAGGTTTAGCAAAGGGCCTGGCATAGAGGAGGCCCTCAATAAATGCTATAAGACTGAATCCTGAAACCAAATTCTGACTTTAGGAACTAACAAAAAAGAAAATGCTTCATTGTAGCTAAACCTAGCACCATTTATCTTAAAGTCCTTATTTTAAAGTTAACTTGCCCTGGACAAAGAGCAATAACTAAGGTAAGGCGAACAAGGCTTTGTCTAAGGGCATCAAAATTTAGAGGCATGGGCAGTGCTTTCAGTTCCTTGGCAGCAGAGAAACTACTGAGCTTAACATCAATAATTAGTTGAAATAGGAAACTAGTAAATGATGGGTGCTTCCTCCCCAGAGCTCATAGCACCTCAGGGGAGCTACCATCTGTTTCTTCCTTTCCTTGCTACCTCCCCCACCCCACCTTTGCTCAGAGAGAGCCTCTGAGTCACCTGGAAAGTCTCTAAGGTCTATCCCTTCACAGAGTTTTAAAAATTTATTTCATACTTCGGGATGGGGAGATGCAGGGGGGAAGGGATTGTTAGTTATAGCTCTGTTTGGATAGGTGGGAAAATGGTTAACATGACAGCAAGTTCATTCAATTCATACTCCTAATGCAGCCTCTTAAAAGCCAACCATACTGACTTGGGATAGTTCTCAGTTGCCCTGATAAGACCTTTTGCAGAGTCCTCCTATGTATAAACTGGGCTCAGAAGAAAGCAATAATGCTTGCTTTTAAAAAAGACACTTAGCGTGTCTAGCAGCCATTCAGTTGAACAACCCTGTATTAAGTGCCTGCCATTTGCAAGGTACAGTGCTAGATGCTAAAGATCCAAAGATGAAAATCAATTCAATTCTTGCTCCCAGGGTACTTAGAATGTACAATGGGGGCTATAATGCAAATTGATAGAGAGTTTCCTAGCCATCTGGTCAATAGGATAAGGAAAGACAATCTACATAAAATCTCACAAAGGTATTTTTTTCTAACCTCAATTAACTAGGTCTCTACACTAATCCAATTAACTACATAATAACCAAATTCTTTTTACTTTGTACTGGCTAGACATCACTTCAGCAGAGTTAGCAATTTTTAAATTTTAAGCCATTACTTTCTATCCTAGTAACAACTCTAAAACAGAAGAGCAAGGACTAGGAAAACAAGATTAAATGACTTGCTCAGGGTCTCACAGCTAGAAAGTCTCTAAAGCAAGATTTGAATCCAGGTTCTCTCAACTCCAGGCTTAGTGCTTTGTGTTACCTAGCTGCCGCAAGGCCAGTACTCATTAATTGTCAAACAGGGCAGCCTGATGGAATGGCAAGACACTGGATAGGGAGACAGAAGATCTAAGTTCAAATCTTGATGCTATTTACTTATCTATGTGACCTTGGTGGCCCTCAGTTTCCTCATTTGTGAAATGATGGTGAGAGGACCCAGCTGACCTTTAAGGACCTTTCCAGATCTAAATCTATGACCTATGCAACTTACTTTTAAAAAAGGCCTCACTTTCTACATCTATAAAACCTAAACAATCAGTCTAAATGAACTCTGAGATTCCTTTCAGTTCCAAATTCTGTGATCCTGCAATCCGGAAGCCTTTCAGAGAAACAAACCTAATTGATCATTAGCCCATGGACCAAAGCCAAAGAAGAAAGCCAGCAAGCAGCCTTAAGGGGCAAAAAAGTTTCCTGGCAGCACAGTAGTTTTTGTCCAACAATCCAGTATACAAACTAAGGACATTTACAATTCTCAAGGAAAAAACCTATACAAGCTGGATTTCATCAAAGCCTAGAAATCTAAGCAAATCTGTATCAAGTTCTGTTATGTGGCCCCTAAGGGAAAATTCCAAACTTAAGAATCACTTAAGCAGGGAAGAGAAGTTAATGAATGGACAGCTGAGATGTCTCAGTAGTATAAAGACACCCTTTTTCCAGAAAAAGAGATATCAAAATAATAATGATAACAACAGCTAGCATTTCTATGGTGCCTACTATATGCCAGGCACCATACTAAGTGCTTTACAATTACAAGTATCCCTTCCTTATCAGAAGGGTTAGGAGCAAGACTTCTGGAAATCTGGAATATCAATGTAAAATCTGCTGACTGTCTTCATACCAGAGATATATTCTAATATTCTAATAGTTAGAGAATAAGCCTGATTTTTTTCTTTTTTCTTTTATGGAGTGTTTACAGTACATTGTTGTGAAATTTGGGTTAAGTATGTCATAGCCATATAGTTTCTAAACTTTTTCTGTGTTGTCTGTTGGCTTTCAAGTATTGTCTGCCATTTAATTTCTTACATTGATCCTAGATTGAAATCTTGATGGGGAAAGTTAAGATAAAGCAGGGAAACCTGTATTATCTTATTTGATCCCCACAAAAACCCTGGGAGGTAAGTGCTATTTATCATTATCTTCATTTTATAGTTGAGGAAACTGAGGCAGAGATTAAATCATTTGTCCAGGGTCACACATCTAAGAAGATGTTACTGTGCCACTTAGCTGCTGCTTTCTCTAGTGTTATCCTGTGAGAAAGTCCAGACAGATTTACATTTTCTGTACAGGGAAATAGATTTACATTTGGCTATGATGAATCAAATCTTAGAATCTCACCTCTGAGGAACTTTTATCTGAAATAAAAATGACCACATCTCACAGTGGAACTGTTTTATCAATATGAGGAAACAAGTAAAAAACTCTTTTTCTCTAACAACAAAAATCTGTCATTTTCTGTTCAAACAGTACAGGGTATGTGTAAGAGAGAGAGACAGAGAGAGAAAGACAGGGGGGGGGGAGAGAGAGAGGGAGAGAGAGAGAGTGTGTGTCTGCACACATCTGATTCTTTAAACTAAGTTCATTCACATACTTTTTGCACTAAAATGAAAATGCATCTTCTTCTTAATTTAAAATGGCCAGTCCATTACGCAAAAAAAGAGAGAGATTTTTTTCTCTGTTCACACTGCTATATAAGTGACAGAAATGGTAAGCATTTTACTTCATTTCACCTTGATAATAATTCTAATATCTCTCAGATTTCGCATGTGGATTTTCCTTACCTGGCTGAAATTCAGTCACCAGGACCACTTTTCATGCAGCTCTTACTAACTGCATTTAAAATCCTCTAAACATTTGAAAATCAATTATAAAATTAAGTTCCTGGTCTTACTTTTTTTTTTAAAAGAATGAAGCCTGAGAAATCAATATTATTATCCTGGGCAGACAAACTATTTCAGTGATTCTCAAAGTATGGGCTCTAGCAACTTTGGGGAATCCCCAAGCCTCTTTCAGAGAGTCTGTAAGGCCAAAACTATTTTCATAATAATTCAAATTACTAAAACACTAAATATAAAGTAGAGATAACATGTATAAACCAAAGCTCTTGGGGAGAGAATTCGTTAATCATTTTAAGAGTATAAAGGAGTCCTGAGACCAAACAGTTTGAAAACTACCAATACCCTATTCCAAACAATTCTGATGCATGTGGCATATTTTGTTGTTATTTAAGGTCTTTGAGGGGAGAAGTTTTTTCTCTGAATTTCCATATTAATTCTAGACTCAATGCTATTTTTCAGTAATGGAAACAATCCTAGAACCACCCTAGCTTAGCCCAAAACCAAGCAAATGTTGTTGTTCAGTTGTTTTTCAGTCACATCTATAACATGGAAATGACAGGGTAGAATTCCTGAAAGATATAGTGTCAAGCCTCACCCAGAATTCCAGGGGACCCCCCAAATTCACAGACCTCATTTGGGATTTTCTTGATGAAGATCCTGGAGTGTTTTACCATTTTAAAGATTGGGAAACTGAAGCAAATAGGGTAAAGTGACATGCCCAAGGTTATACAGCTAGTATCTGAGGCACATAGGAAGTGCAAGTGCTTAATAAATGTTTACAGATTATAGCTTTAGATATCTAGAGTTTCTATGAAGTTTTGAAAAAGCCTAGAACAAGAACTCAAAAGTGTGGATGAAGAGACCCAGGTACAAGTGGAGGCTTCAACACCAAACAGCTGCCAAAGAGGGGAAAAAAAGCAATTTCTGGGTCCCAGTTTACTCATCTTCAAAAGAATGAGGGATGAAACAAAGTGGACTAGGCGATCTCTTAGATCCTCCCTGGTTCTAATATTCCACGATTCTTATTAATCTCAAAGGCATAATTTTCAAAGCTGAACTGAATTGAATGCAATCTTTTTCAAACTCATAGTTTTCAGTCTGTCAGAGATTGCACGTTAAAAGGAAATTATTTTCCTTTCAGTGCTTTTTCTCCCCAGAAGTGTGTATACACACATGCTGCATATGTACAGACAGATATGTTTATAACCTCTATAAGCATCTTCTTCCAACTCACAGCCTTCAAATGTTATTAGTTGTGTGATCCTGGGCAAGTCACTTAATGGTCATATGCCTCAGTTTCCTCATCCGTAAAATGAAAAGGATGGTTTCAGTGGCTTCCAAGGTCCCTCCTAGTTCTACATCTGTGGTGTCATTATCTCTATAAACTAAGAGGGCTTCAAATTTACCTTTGCCATTGCTCCTTATGGGTTCTTTCCTTCCTTTTTTTAAACTGCTCACATAACTCATTAGAATTCATTTTCTGATTAACAGAACCAACTTAATCTTCAAGTGCAATTCATAAGCTCTTCTATTTCCCAACACAGTCACATTAACACTGCCTGAGCTAAAAGAAATGAAGAGTTTAGCCATTTGTGGGGTTTTGTGTCTTATAGAAAGTTTCACTCTTCTTTCACATACAAATTCTAAGAAGGTTATTGTTAGGCGATGATTATTTCATTATTTCTAAAAAAAAAAAAAGGACTTTCTTGTGGTCTGTTGTCTGGGGAAATAATAGGAGATTATCTTCTAAGACTTTATGCATAGTAAATGAGGGACTGAAGCATCCTGCTCTCTTTGCTCTCCTAAAAAAGAATCATTTTGCAACATTCCCTGTTTGTCAGGCGCACCCAGAATACAAAAGTCAAATATGACGGTCACTGCCCTGAAGGAGCTTACAGTTTAGAGGGTCTGGTCATGCTGGACAATATGGCCATGGCAAATGCTATTTGTTAATCACAAACGCAGCTAAACTGGCTGAATGCACCACTAGCCACTCTAAATTCCCATCACCATACAGACATGGCTTCCATCTCAACTCATGGGAATAAGCTAATTTGTCCATCTGATGAATCCAGGGGCTTCGTGGCTTAGCTGATGAGCTGCTCAGCATCTCTGGAACAAGCTGTATCCTTAATAGAGAAGCCTTTCCATTAAAGCTCAGAAACACATGGCTAGCACTGTAGCACATCTCTGTCTCTCTTCCCGCAAAACAGACGATCGTGATAAGGAACACAGCGATTCTTGCTACGGTTTTTCACAGAAGGAATGCTCCTGCAAGCTCAGATGGGGTGGGGAAAAACTAGATCCAACTGTACAGCAGATCTGTCCTTACATAGCACTGGAGCGGGATGATTTGAAGAGTTCTCTATTCCCAAATACCACTTTGATTGGCTAATTATAGTGCTTGAAATTCTCAGCATTTATAATCACTAATGTCATTAAAACATTAACACCATTCAGCCTTCACCTATCACAGAGCAATCTCTCTACGTGACTCTGGGTAAGTTGTGGCCTCCTGGGGCTTCACTTCTCTTATCTATAAAATGAGGGTGTTACATCCAGATAGTCTTTAAGGCTACTTTCAACTTTAAGTCTGCAATATATAAAGTAATTCCCAAACGCTCCTATGAAAATGCAACTACCGCATATTACTTTGAAGTGTAATGCATTAAGCCATTAGCACCATTTGGCTTTCACCAAATACAGACCAAGGTCCTGAAGGAATTGCAAAATATACTTGGTTTTAAAAAATAAAATAAAAATAGCTACAGCTAAGTGGCTCAGTGGAGAGACAGCCAGGAGAGACCTGGCGATAGGAGGTCCTAGGTTCAAATCTGGTCTCAGGTCCTTTCTAGTTATGTCACCCCAGGCAAGTCACTTCACCCTAATCACCTAATCCTTACCACTCTTCTGCCCTGGAACTGTTACCTTGAATCTATTCTAAGAAAGAAGGTAAGGGTTTTTAACAATAAAGACAAACAACTGCTTAGTTCTGACTCTTAGAAGTTAGTCAGAAAAAGTCATAAATCATTTAAAAAGATAAAGTATGTCATGTTTCCTCAATAAGCTGCTGATGATCTACAGTAGGATGTACAGTTTGAGAGACTCTCTGACCACCATTCACAATAGTCAGCCATTCATGCTCTCTTTCAGTGTCTCCTTTGAGCAATGGTACTTCTGTGTGAAATATTCCTTTATGGAGAGAGTTAGGAGTTCAGTGAGTGACTATGGAGGTAAGTTTGTGGTTGGTGTTTTTTCCTCCTAAATGTCACATTCAAGCATCCAGCTCATTCTTCTGGCTTCAGGAGCACAATATAGTACTAGCATTTTCTCCACTCCTAGTCTATACCCAAATCTTTGCCAATCCACAAAACTCTTACTAATTAAGACAAAATGAAAAATTTAACCCTCAACCAAGAAGACAAAAAGTTTACCGGCTTTCCTTGAACATTGTTTGAAGCCACACTTAAGATCAACCAACAGGGCTTCACTTAGGGGGTACTACCAGAAGAGGCATCATCCACCTTTATTTACTTACATCAGGATACAGTCAACTAAGGAGTGTCACCTGGGAAGAAACATGAACAGAGGCACCTTCACACCAGCAAGCTAAGTAGAACCTTAAGAACTAGTTTAGTCTGTAACATTCTCCCTTCTTGGCATATTCTATACCCCAGAGATAGCCAGTTTCTACCTACTACCCTTTTAAACACAACGATTAAAAACCACCAATCTTCACAGACTTGTAGATCTATGGTGGAAACAGACCTCAGAGAAAAATCTAATCCAATCCTTCATTTTACAGTTGAGTTAACTAAGGGCCAGAAAGAGTGATATGTCTAAAGTCATACAAGTAGTAAACATCAGAAGTAAAATTGGAACCCAGGTCTTTTGCCTCCAGAGTCAGGATTCTTTCTCCCAGGTCCTTTATCTGAAACTACTAGCAGGAAATGAGAATGAGAGTGCCATCCTTTATCTCATGGTACAATGGAAAGAGTGCTGAGTTTGGAGTCTAAGGACTTGAGTTCAGATATTCATTCTGGCACTTATTATCTGTGTGACCTTAAGAAAATTACAACCTCTCTGAAATTTAATATCTTTATTTGTAAGATGAGGAGAGTTTAGACCATTCAAGTCTCAGAGGTTCCTTTAATCTTTAAATCTACAATCCCAGGATGTAACCATTAATACATTTATACCTCCCCAAATCTGTCAGTGGGAGGTAGATGTCCAAACCAACCTTTTCACCAACACAGCTAGAAGTGGGGGAGTCAAGGAATAGGTGATAAGCCCCAAAAGCAAGTGACCCTACCAGTTCATCAGAACAAGGGCAGAAAACACATTCTGCTAGTCTAAAAGAGAATCCTTTCACAAATACTACTTCCAGAAGACCTCTGGATTTCCATTCAGACCTCCCTAGTTCATAGCTTTCATTCCCTTCTCAACCCCTTCATTTGGCAATGCAGGCAAATTCTAATCTCAGACTTGGCTCAGGTCTCATGTTTACATTGGGTCTTAGATCTTCTCCCTCTCTCCCCAGAAAGGGTTTCCCCAAAGGCCAGTGGTTCCCTCAATTTTTCTGCATTTGCCAGGGAAGATTAATGAAACATATGACAGAAATCATACAAATTGACTGCTACAAATCGGAAACAAAATGACCAATAAATATTCACTCATTTTTCCCATTTATCAAGCATGTGTATGTATGTATGTGTTTTGTCCCTAGATATGTTCATTGATATGGAACATTTTAGGCAAAGGGTCTGAATGAACAAATATTCCTTATCCCCAAATCAGGCATCCCACAACCAAGCAGCAAAACAAGATCCCATTCCCATCCTCCTCACTGCTTTACTTACAGGAACAAATCAATATGTCTCAACTCTCATCTAGATTCATCATTGAAATTTTAGAGCTAAGGAGTTGCTGGCATCTTTCCTGGATCTAAACACTAACAACAATTTAGAATGGATTTTTCTTTCCTTTTTTTTTAACTAAACACATCAGCCCACCAGAATTCAAAGCAAGCTTACATCTGTTTCTTATGGTCTGTGTATGAGCCACTGAAAAACAGTATTTCTATTCTCTTCATGCCTCAAAATTAATTAACTCCAGCAAATACATTGATATGCTTCTTTAAGAAATATGAAACTATACATAAAAAGGGAAGGAAAGGACGTGGTGAATGTCACATCACTGATGAAGCATCTGATACAATACTCATGCAAATTTTGACAGGAAGAACATTGAACAGGCTTTATATTCCCAGCACCTACCATTTACTAGATGGGTAATAAATACAGGATGAATTTATTTTTACTCTTTATTTCCTACTATAATTCATATAACTTCTCCTTTAGGAATTTGGATACTATGCTATTTGGTGCATATATGTTTACTTTTGATATCATTTGATTATCTATAGTACCTTTTATAAAAATGTAATTTCCTTCCTTATCTCTTTTAATAAGATCAATTTTTACTTTTGCTTTCTCTGAGATCATAATTGCTACTCCTGATTTTTTACTTCAACTAAAGTATAATAGATTCTGCTCCATCCCCTTAGTCTTACTTTGTGTGCATGCATGATAAATTAAAACAAATAATCCAGAAACTGGACTTTCATGAAATAGCTACTGATCATTTCAAGGAGCTACCACTAAAATGAGCTCTGTGGCCAAATTTGTAAAATATGTTAAATCCTGCAATTAGGAGAGGAGAAAGAGAATACTTGGAAATCAAACTAATGGGCATGACTGAGAATAATCTAAATTTCAGATATTTGGGTGATAGCCTCAAAAACTCGGATCACTATTCTGGGCAATCTAAAATAAGAAAAATCATGAACCTAAGTGTTGCCTTTGTTTTCCTCCTCAGTAGCAATGCTTCACTACAGTTTTGAGAGAAAGGGGGTTTGGAGTGAATCCTGGTATACTAATAAGTCAAGGAAGAGGTAAGGACAATAAAATTACAATTACACAGTGTTAAAACCAATCATAAAAATAATTAATTCATTAGTGGCCCATGCAAGAAGCAGAGGACTTAGTCTAGGGCAAACAGTGGACACTCAAAAGGAAAAGACATATAAAATCATTGGGGAAGTGCGGACAGGGGAAGCATTTAAAAATAAGGTGGTGTGTTGAGTGCTTTACAAAGGTTATTTCATTTGATATTTATAACAACTCTGTAAAATTAGTGCTGTTATTATATTCATTTTACCATTGAGCAAACGGAGACAGGCAAGGGTCAAGTGACTTGCCCAGAAACATACAGCTTTTAAATGTTTGAAGCTGTATTTGAACTCTGGTCTTCCTAATGCCAGACCAAGCACTCTGTTCATTCTACTGCCTAGCCATCTCCTAGAACCTTAAAGTCCTACCTACTACTTTTTTATTCTCCCTGATTAAGAACAGCCCATCTTTACAAATGGGAGAAAACTCAGAGATCATTTAGTCCAAACCCTTTCCCAAAGGATAATTCATTTTAATTAAACCCCAATGAGGGAAGATTAGGCAATTTCCACTTGAATGTGTGGTATTTCAGGTAAGATGACTCCAAAGCCAGGAAAACAGTCAGGACAGAGTAGTGGTAAGGGTAGCAGCAAGGACTAGGGATGTACGTGTAAGAGCAAGAAGACATGAGTTCAAATCCTAGCTCTGCCACTTATATAACCCAATTTATTTTAGGCAAACCACTTATATTTCAGAGCCTCAATTTTTCCATGATCCCTAGGAATAATATAATCCCTTGGAGTTAAGAACAGATGAAATCAAATAGTCCATCACTATGATAATGAAGAGAATAAGGAGGCCAGCTGGGGAAACAAAGCTAAAAGAGCTAAATGTGTATCTGGTCTAGCTTATCATGGGAGGCAGCCCGATGAGGTACAAAGAATGTGGAATCCCAGGCTTTTAGTTTAAATCCTGCCCCTATTTTTTACTGCCTATGTGATAGTGTCCTTCTCTGAAATCCAGTTTTACCATTGGGTGTTGAATTGATGACTTCTAATGTCTAGATCTAGATTGAAGATCTTATAACCAAGATGCTCAAAAAGCTTTTTAAAATCCCCAAATGATACAGGAACAAAAATTCTCTAATTATTAAAATAAGAGGGAAACAGAAACTCAGAATAAAGAAATTGGCAATGGAAAGAATTTCATTGTTAGGTAGTCTAAAGAGACATTTCAGTTCTTTGAGAGAATTAAGAATTAACTAGGAAATGTTAATTGTGGTCCTGGACATGCTCTTTCACTAGAAAGAGATAGCCTTTTAGAAATTAAAACTGGGAGATATCTCATCTCTGAACTTGCTACCTTTGTGATCTTGGATACATCATAATCTCAGTTACCAAATCTGAAAAATGAGATGGTCTCTGAAATTCCTTCCAGCTCTGGAACTATGACCTTGAGACTATTTTCTAAGTAGTGATATTAATCTCCATGCTGCCAGACTGGAAGAAATGACTCAGCTTATGATTTATTCTGATGAAATTGTATTAATAGTGGGAATAAAAGAAGAAGAAATTTCAGGGGATGGTATTTTTTTTACATCTCAGCTATAACTTTACTCACCATTATATATTTTAACATTTGAGTGTTGGTAATGAAGCATTCAGTGCAACATGTCCCTATGTTCTATGAGGTTTCATTTATTTTTGTTTTGTTCTAATTCTTAGAATTCATTTTCACCTCCCCTGTTCTACCATTATTCATACTGGTAGATGCTGTAAGCCATTATGTTTATCATCTTTCAAAGGGCTCTCAACAATTGGACTTTGCTCCCAGGAAATATGTATAAGCAAGTATTCTGCATACAGATGAGGTACTCTGCTGGAGAAAGAGAGGTCATAATTAGGTATCTACTAATGCTGGTGGTACTTTCCACGCTTCTGCAGCTATCAACTTATCAAAGGGACAGAAAAACATACAGGTTAGACAGAAGTGCTGAATGAAGAGTTCAGCTTACTAAAAATCAAAATCCCCAGATATCAAGATGGCTTTCATAGATTTTAGAGTCAGAGGGATTTGGGCGATCATCTCTTCAAAGGCCATAGATGAAGAAATAGACCCAAGAGAGGACAACTGACCTTCCAAGGTCACATAGCTAGATAATAGCCTTACCAGAATTAAAACTCAAATCTTCTGATTCCCAGAACTGCATTCTTTCCACTTAAATTTCACAGTCTTCCCACAAGAAAAGCATTTTCTACCATTGTCCAAAACAGGAGGAACAATGTTAATGTCAATGAATTGTATGAAAAGTCCCTCCCACAAAAGTCCGGGGTTAAAAAAGATAACTAGGGGAGGTACCTAGAAGGGTTAGGTAGTTTAAAATCAAGGCCGGTGGAAATTTAGGACCACCTGTGCTCCTTCTTGGCTCTATTGTTTCCTAAAATGGGCATGGACAAGATCTTTAACTCCTTCCACTATGGAGTGCTAGCACATGAATCCCTGGAAAATTCTAGTACATCTAAACATTCACCTCTTCCCATTTTCTCCTAAACCAGTGTCACTTTAATGCTAGCTTCAGGATCCATGATTTGTAACTGACTATCTTAACAGCTGAAAATATCTTGTAGAGGAGTAATTTGGGCAACCAACCCTCTTGGACAGAAGCCAAGGTAGATCCACCACATACTGACCTGTAGGAGGTAACCCAGTACAGTAGAAGAAGTAGGGGCTCTGGAATCAGAGGATGGGGTTCAAATCCTGCCTCTGAAACTTACTAACTTGATCACTATAAGCAAGTCACAAAACCTCATGAGGCTTCAGTTTCCTCATCCATAAAATGAAAGTGTTGACCTAAAAAGCTTTAAAAACAAAAACAAAACAAAACAAACCTTTCTCCTTCTTTCTTAAAATAGATGTCAAGTTTTAGTTCCAAGGCAGAGAATAGCAGTAAGGGTTAGGCAACTAGAGTTAAGTGACTTGTCTAGGGTCACACAACTAGAAAGTATTTGTGGTCAAATTTGAACCCAGGACTTTCCATCCATCCATAGCCCTGGCTCTCTATCCACTGAGTCACATAGCTGCTCTGACTAAAAGCTTTTAAAGTCCCTTCTAACTATAAATCTGATTATCTGATCTGTTCTGATCTATAGAAAATGGTATGGAAAACAACTGCTTGAACACATGGGTTGATGCAGACATGATTTGGGATGTAGACTCTAAATGATCACCCCAGTGCAACCATCAATAATATGGAAATAGGTCTTGATCAATCACACATGTAAAACCCAGTGGAAATGTGTATTGGCTATGGGGGTGAGGATAGGAGTGGTGGAGAGGAGAGTAAGAACATGAGTCATGGAACCATGGAAAATTAATCTAGAAAATAAAATTTCAAAAAAAGAAAAGAAAAGAAAAGAAAATTGTATGGAGAGTGTCCTCACTCTGGAGACAGCTCCTTTAAGATCCACCCTGCCAACACCACCCAACTCTCTCCCAATAGTCATGATCTCACACATTTGCCTATCTTTTTCTTCCTGAGAGTCCTAGCTTCCCATGTTTATGGGACCCATGTTTCATTTCCTACTGGCTGGCTTCTAGTCTGGTGCTTCTGTTGACATTTCATTCATATTTTAACTACTCTGCTCATCTCATTTAGCCCTTTCTGGTTTGGTGTCCCTTTCTGTCTACTCCCTCAGTTTTCAAGTCTTTGCCTCCCCTAGAATCACTGAACCCCTAGAATGCCAACCCCTCATCAGCCTAACCAGCCCCTCCAGAATGAAACAAACAGTTGATGAGGTTTGACAGATATTCTGGTGTACTGATTTAGGAAGACTGTTTTTTTTCCCTTAGGGTTCTTAACGTATGCTGAAGTCCTAGTGAACTCTGAGAAGCTAGAGTTGGAGTAGACAGATCATTGTTTCTAATGGGCACATCCTCCCATTCATAAGCACCTAACCCTGGATAAATCTTTGTTGATAATCACTAATTAATATTAATTAAACATTCTCCAAGTTTCTGGCACCATAATGGGGGGAGGGGTGGATATTATGATTTCTTTTCCATTTTTCAGCCCCACCAATCTGTAATAACTTTCATATTATCCAGAGATAATAAATATACCTAAACTGGTTCTTTGGGAATGGCAAAAGTATAAACAGAAACTCTTTGATTTGACCCTTTAGTTCAAAATCATTCTGAACTGGACTGTAACTTAGGTTGACTTCCTCTTCTAGGATTCCTTTAGGCTTCTGATCTTATTTCATTCCCCAGACATTAATATAAGACAAAAAGGAAGTAGCAATTATAGTACTGAGGGGAGAGGAGCAGCAGGGGTGCAAAAATTAATTCATATGGTTTTTTAAAATGATTTGGAATAAAATATATGTGGGAACTTCTTCACAGCCTACATTCCCCTGTAGACTAATGAAGAAACTCTTGTTGGATCTACAATTTTCTCTAATGCCCTATAACGTCTCAAAGCTTTCAAAAATGATTTGTCAGAGCTACTATGGAAGCATCAGACTTCTAGCATGTGAATCAAACAGTCTATCAGCAAACATTTACAAAGCACCCAGGTGCTTTGATTACTGCTGTTCTATGTTTTGGGCACATGAATACAATGAATGTAACAATCACCACTTACAAGGAGTTTGCATTCTAGAAAAGCAGACAGCACGAACATATATAACTGTAACAAATGTATGAGGTGGCCACCAATGCTGTAGTGCCTCATTTCTCTCAAAGAGTACATGGGGATATCCATTCATTCTTTTCACTGACTCATCAATCCAACCTGCCCTCAGAGAAGGATCACCATCATAAAGTGTGGGAAGCCAATAAGAGAATAGATAAAAAATCTGAGACTCCTCTTTTGACCCCTTTTGTGGTCCTTGTGATTTCTTGTTGAAATGTATTGTGACTTTATTGAAAAGCTTTATGTTCCTATCAAACCTGAATTTAAAGGGTTAACACTTTTAACACAGCAAGGAATGCTGCTGCCTGTTATAGCCAAGGCCAAGATACTCTCCAACTTGGCTTTCTGATAAGAACCTAGTCAAAATTCAGCCTTGGCCTTGGTCTATTCTGAAGCCAATGTTTTGTGTTGTAACTTCTGCGCATCTGCAAAGTTTCGGGGGGTGGGGTGGTTCTTTTGTGTGAAACGAGTCTTAAAACATATATAATAAACTCCATGCTCCTGGAGCCAGAGCTGGAAGCATGAAGTAAAAGACATTTCCCTTGTCCTGTCCTTATTTCCTTATCAACTAAACTGTCATCAGATTATCAGAGATGATAAAGAGATCTCCACAATAAAGTACATTCAAACTCTCATAGGGTACTAAGGAGAACTTGTTGTGGGAATACACCCCCTCATCCCCCACTGTTCACTACTTCAGTTTTTGAACCTCCATGATGTGTCTATTTAACCCATCTGGCCACTCACAATAATAACACTCTTAGATCTGAAATATAACCCTTTATTTAGCAATAAGGCAAAATAATATTAGAAGTATTCCTATACTTAAAACAAATACAGAAATAACAGAAGCATCACAATCCACATATAAACTGAGATCATTCTTTCCCACCAATGCATTCCCTATCTATAAAAGAAAATGGGCATGGAATTACAAAAATCTGCCAAGTTGACACATGTGTAAGGAAAACCCATGTGCTCAGAGTAACTCACTACTCAGGAACTAGAGATTTTAGTGTACTGTGCCTCAGAAACAGCCCATGAAAGTTCCTTGACAAATTTAGCTTCTGTATTGAACAGATGCTTCCATTGCTAAAGTGAGTTAATCCATACTATACTTGACTAACACTTCCCTGGTATGATGTCTCAGCTACTCTGGATGATTTCTTTGATTAACTGCTTCCACACTGTCTCTCTGCTCATCTGGACTTACTCTTCAACAACTCTGGTATCTGTTCCTTCCAGATTCAAACTTAGTTGATGTAATTCTCTCCTTTAAACTAGCATGCTCTCTCTCTCTCTCTCTCTCTCTCTCTCTCTC